>NW_021848654.1:3562-6175 GCF_003651465.1 Formica exsecta
TTGCAATTTAAATTATAAAGATTCTTTTTGCATTCCAATAGTTTTTCATAATTTATCCGGTTACAATGTGCATGGAAATAACTACAGCGTTCGAAGGGAGAATCGAGTTACTTCCGATAACAAAGGAAAAATATATACTGTTTACGAAAAATGTTAAACTTGCAGAAGAGAAATCGAAAAATCATATTAAATTGCGTTTTATTGATTCGTATAAATTTCTCACAGCCAGGCTCGATAAATTGGCATCATTCTTGAATAAAGACAAACTCACAATTTTAAAATCTGAATTTCAAAATTTACCGAATGACAATTTTAATTTATTAACACGGAAGGGCATCTTTCCGTACGAATATATTGACTGCGTCGACAGTTTGCAAGATACGTGTTTACCACCGTGCGATTCCTTTTACAGTTCCTTGACCGGTGACACGATATCCGAGAGCGATTACGCGCACGCCGAGAACGTCTGGAAGCGGTTCTCCATTCGAACGCTGGGCGAATATAGCGACTTGTATCTCAAAATTGATGTCTTGTTATTAGCAGATATATTTGAAATTTTCCGCGAAAGTTGTATTTAAAGTTATGGGCTCGACCTCGCGTATTACTATACTTTTCCCGGATACACGTGGGATGCCATGTTGAAGCATACGAATATTACGTTCGAATTGCTTACAGATATCGACATGGTTATGTTTATCGAACGCGGAATACGCGGTGGTTTGAGTCAATGTTCCAACAGATACGCACATGCTAATAACAAGTATATGCAGTCGTACGATCCATCGACACCTTCAACGTATCTTACGTACTTTGACGTAAATAATTTGTACGGATGGGCAATGTGTCAACCTTTGCCCTATGCAGATTTTCGATGGGTCGACGACGTATCCGATTTTGATACATCGTCGATCGCGCTCGATTCGTCTATAGGCTACATCCTTGAAGTCGATCTCGAGTATCCGCAACGTGTTCACGACGCGCACATTGACCTACCGTTTTGCCCAACACGCGACAAACCACCTGGTAAGCGGCAGGATAAGCTAGTCGCAACCTTAAGGCTCGTACACACTTGCAACAAAATATCGTAACTGCAACGCCGTCGCGTAACACTGACGCAATGTATAGACGATACCCCTTAACCTCGCACCGAATATTCAAGCGCAACATAAATGTTCGCGGTGGAGTTACACTGCGTCCCGTCGCTTGTCGGTATTTCTGCGCCGCATCAAAAGATGTCACGCAGTGAGATTACGCGTCGTTTGGACGGTTCAAAACAAATGAGCGTAACACAGCTTGCATCGGTGATCAGTCTGCATCAGTCGCCACTATCGCCAGTACATAGTTTGAGTGTATATTAGCGTTCAGCATGGAATGAAACAAAGAAACTATTGTACGATTTATTTCTTTTTTCTTTTTAATTTAATGATAAATATAAATATATGCTACGACACTTCAATCCATTTTGAGTGTTATCTCACGACTGCCATAGTGGGACGCAAGAATGTTCTTGTTCGCGACGACGTTCGGTTTGGGTGACAATTTTTCTCAAACATGTACGCGTAACACCACCCCTATCCGATCTTGTTTACGATTATGTTGCAGTTATGATGTTCTGTTGCAAGTGTGTACGAGCTTTTATATGATAAGAAGCGTTACGTAATACATTACCGCAATCTGCAGCAATGCACGCGACACGGACTTCGCGTTACAAAAATACATCGAATATTATAGTTTCCACAATCTCCATGGCTTCGCAGTTATATCGAACTCAATACACAATTCCGAACACTCGCGAAAAATGATTTTGAAAAAAATTTGTGTAAATTAATGAATAATGCGGTATTTGGCAAAACGATGGAAAATATGCGCAATCATATTAATATTAAGTTCGTGACACATTGGGATGGAAGATATGGCGCAGAGGCGATAATCGCAAAACCAAATTTTCATAGTAGAAGCGTGTTTTCGGAGAATCTGATCGCCGTTGAATTGCGCAATCTCGAAGTTAAATTTAATAAACCAATCTACGTGGGTATGTGTATACTCGACATATCCAAGACATGTTTGTACGAGTTTCACCACGATTATATGGTACCTATGTATCGAAAGAAATGTAAAGTCATGTACACCGACAATCTCATATATCGCATCGAGTGTGAAGATGTATATGAGAATATAAAGCGCAACGTCGACAGATTCGATACCAGCGATTATGCAGTGGACAATGTGTACGGTATACCGCTCGCGAATAAAAAGATACCGGGTTTAATGAAGGATGAAAATAATAGCGCCATCATGAATTTGTCGGGCTTAGGGCAAAAATGTACGCGTTGCGAGTAGATGATAAGAAGGATACGAAAAAAGTAAAAGGCGTCAAGAGTAACGTCGTCGCGAGAACGATAACATTCGACGATTACACGCGGTGTTTGAACGAAGAGATTGAAATGACGCGTCAGCAGTCTTGTATAAGATCTAAATTACACGAAGTATACACTATTCGCGAGACAAAAATTGCTCTAAGTCCGTACGATGACAAGCGGTATATCGTACCCGAAACCACCGACACGTTACCGTGGGGACATTACAAAATACCGTTGTAAATAAAAATTATGT
>NW_021848655.1:0-350 GCF_003651465.1 Formica exsecta
CTAAACACATTGGCATAGAAAACTCGAAAAAAAATTTTGTCACGATTATTGAGTGCGGGACTATACATATTATTACCGTAGTAACGGCCCTGCCGTTACAATTTATATAAGTTATGATGTATGTATTCTATATATTTACGAGACAAATTAGTTAGGTAATTTATAGTATAGCACAAGCGTATGTATATATTATATGTATCAATCAAAGAAATGAAAGCGTTATAATTCAGAAATGTAATAGATATATTCATTTAATCTGATTGCACGTAAACAGAAATAAGATAATATATAACACATAGTAAAAAAAAATGATATAATTGCTAAAAAATTACCTTTTTCTAAAAAAAGGG
>NW_021848655.1:623-20546 GCF_003651465.1 Formica exsecta
TGTGTGCAAAATCGTAATCGTGATTGTTAATTCTATTAATTATTCTAACAATTCTATTCGCTTTGATTAAATTATGGTTGATTTTAGCGATATATTGGTTAGCTGTTCTAATCGTTTTTGAGTCAGCTTGCGCCAACGCCCTCCGAGTCCTGCGATAAACTCGATGTATGTACTTGGCTCGCGAATGAAGTCGCTTGATCGAAATACGCAAGGTGATCTTTTTCACTATAGAAAATTATAAGTGATAATTCCTAGTTGGAATTCGCGTAAAGAAAAATTGGTTGGTAGCGACTTACTCTTTTTAAGTAGAAGACTGACGGGCAGCTTAACTCGGAGATTGTCGTTCGTGGTCGAGAGAAATGCCGTTGAACAAGACACTGGTCACAGTTCGCGATGTAAATGACTTTTAATAACTGCACTGAGAACGAACTAACTAATCGACTTGTAGATTGACTTGTTGAATGACTTACTGCCGGACTGATTCGTCAACCGGGTGACTCTGATGAAAACTGAGATGATGGAGTCTCGCGGGCTCCCTTTTTATAGTTCGTCGATTGGTCGAAGGTGAGCATTTTCCGATGGGCCCTTGCACACGTGATTTTGAGGTGAATAGCAAAGATCTATGATTTCTATCGATGATGATGCGGTTATTTTGTTCGATATTTCGTAAGGTGGTTTCATCGTCTCTTCGCTGGAAAGTCTATATATGGAATATTTATTGATCGGCCTAATATCTTCTTGTTTTTCTCGTGGTTACTCATACATATATTTACTGATAAATGATGAAATGTTTAAAGTTTAAAACGTTATGTGGTGCAAGATGTTCTATTTACCGAAAGACTTATTTTTATTGCCAATCGACGATCTTTGCCGCAATTTCGCGGAAGGAAGGAATCGTGGAGTCGGCAGGACGTAACACACCCGGCCTTAGACAAATGTTGGGGAGAAGCCCGACATTTCCAAAAATGAAATAGATTCCTTCCTTTCGCAGTTAACTAAAGTATCCTAATTGTATGTGGTTTCGTGCATGCTGATTTGTTTATTAAGTAGGAGGAAAGAGAAGGCGACCACCAAAACCTTTCTTTTTTTTTCGTCCTTCTTTTACAAAAATATATATGTATATTTTTTTTTACTTATTCTTTTAAATTTTCTCGTAATAACAAGAACTTTTCTCACAATAACGATAATTCTTCTTGTATTAACAATAATTTTGTTGTAATAATGATATTTGTATTTAATACGTTTATTAAAGAGTCTTAATACAAGACTATCTTTTCTTATATGTGCTCCTTTATAGCGTAAGAGAAAAAAGAAACTGTATATGTCATAATGTTTACCTGACCAACATCAGTAGTCTCAAATCTTTAGCTGGAAATTTTATTGCTCTGAGAGAAATAGGATATTTTTCTTTCTTCTTCCCATTTTTTCTGGTTATCAGTTTCCTCCGGACATCGCAGGTGCAGCTTGTCAGGAAGATTCTCGATGCTTGGCTTGAATTCTGTAGGGCCTTCTCGTTGTTCTTCGCTGATAGGTAAAGCTACATGATAATGATTTTTATGTTTTATGGTCTTAACCTTTCCTAGAACAAGGGATCCTAGGTTTGGAAGCTTTTTTCGTTCAAAAAGTTTTTGTGAGCCTGAATCTAAAGGTCTTCCCTGGGTGTCGACGAAATACACTATATTATCTTTTCGTAAAAATAATAATTCTCGAGAGTCTATGACATTACCATGAGTTGTTCTATTTTCAATAAATGCAGATTTCGTTTTTCTTGATTTTAAATTTTTGTTAATAATATTTTGTTCGTTTTCTTCTTCGTCTTCTTTTTCACTGTCAGAAATTTTATCAGGTGGATCATTTCTTTCTTCGATTTCTTCGATCTCTCCCTCGTCACTATGCAATTCATTGGTTATTTTATTTTGCTCAATATTTAGTCTTGCAGTTCGGCTTCTTGTTTGAATTTTATTTTGTTTAGGAGGATCGTGTATTAAAGCTTTTTCGGTAATTGATAAATAATCTGGTTCGTTTAATTCTGTTTGTGTAAATGGAAGAGTATCGTTATTGGTATTTAATAAATCGCTTTCAGCTATTATTTCTTCGTTTTCTTCCATATCGGAAAGATATAAATGGAGATCGTCATCCTCTTCTTCTTCTTCTTCTTCGCTATCGGATTTTTCTAATAGTTCGGCAATTAATCGTGCATCTTTAGGGTTATCTGGATTTAAAAGTTACTTGTTTTTTATAATTTTACATTCTATTTCTTCGATATTTACAGGATTTCTGGATAATGCGTCTGCGTTTACGTTTGTTTTTCCCGCTTTGTATACAACCTCATAATCATATTCTGCTAATTTTAATCTCCAACGAAGTATTCGCATATTTGCGTCTTGTGCGTTTTTAAACCACATCAATGGTTTATGATCTGTAACTAAAGTGAATTTTCTTCCGTATAAGTATGGTCGAAAATGTTTAACGCAATATACAATAGCTAATGCTTCCTTTTCGTATGTATCATATTTTAATTCATTATCTGTTAAGGTTCGTGAGGCGTATGCTATCGGTAGGTCTTTATTTATCTCTCCTTGTGATAATATTCCTCCAAAGGCTATTCCAAATGCATCGGTCGTTAAAATGAATGATTTGGAAAAATCTGGGTATTGCAGTTCCATATAAACGAATAATTCTTTGCCTTGTAACTCATTGTCAGTTAATACTAAGTCCATTAGGCGGTGGAAAGTAGCCGGAGCATTTTTTAGACCGAACGGCATTCGGTCGAATTCGTAATGTCATCTTTCGGTGGATATTTAATTAGTCCGTGGCAAATAATAACTTTAGTAGGAGCGTCGGTGAATATTGATTGTATATGTGATTTGACGTCATTCCATGGAACATTATTAATAAACTCGGTTTTTGCAATACTAAATGTTTCTAATTTTAAATCTTCGGTTATTTTCCGTAAGTCTGTTAAGATTTTAACTATATGTTTAAGAGTAGCCGTAGGGCCTTCTCGTTGTTCTTCGCTGACAGGTAAAGCCACATGATAATGATTTTTATGTTTTATGGCCTTAACCTTTCCTAGAACAAGGGATCCTAGATTTGGAAGCTCTTTTCTTTCGAAAAGTTTTTGTGAGCCTGAATCTAAAGGTCTTCCCTGGGTGTCGACGAAATACACTATATTATCTTTTCGTAAAAATAATAATTCTCGAGAGTCTATGACATTACCATGAGTTGTTCTATTTTCAATAAATGCAGATTTCGTTTTTCTTGATTTTAAATTTTTGTTAATAATATTTTGTTCGTTTTCTTCTTCGTCTTCTTTTTCACTGTCAGAAATTTTATCAGGCGGATCATTTCTTTCTTCGATTTCTTCGATCTCTCCCTCGTCACTATGCAATTCGTTGGTTATTTTATTTTGCTCAATTTGTCTTGCAGTTCGGCTTCTTGTTTGAATTTTATTTTGTTTAGGAGGATCGTGTATTAAAGCTTTTTCGGTAATTGATAAATAATCTGGTTCGTTTAATTCTGTTTGTGTAAATGGAAGAGTATCGTTATTGTTATTTAATAAATCGCTTTCAGCTATTATTTCTTCGTTTTCTTCCATATCGGAAAGATATAAATTGAAATCGTCATCTCCTTCTTCTTCTTCTTCGCTATCGGATTTTTCTAATAGTTCGGCAATTAATCGTGCATCTTTAGGGTTATCTGGGTTTAAAAGTTTCTTGTTTTTTATAATTTTACAATCTATTTCTTCGATATTTACAGGATTTCTGGATAATGCGTCTGCGTTTACGTTTGTTTTTCCCGCTTTGTATACAACCTCATAATCATATTCTGCTAATTTTAATCTCCAACGAAGTATTCGCATATTTGCGTCTTGTGCGTTTTTAAACCACATCAATGGTTTATGATCTGTAACTAAAGTGAATTTTCTTCCGTATAAGTATGGTCGAAAATGTTTAACGCAATATACAATAGCTAGTGCTTCTTTTTCGTATGTATCGTATTTTAATTCATTATCTGTTAAGGTTCGTGAGGCGTATGCTATCGGTAGGTCTTTGTTTATCTCTCCTTGTGATAATATTCCTCCGACGGCTATTCCAGATGCATCGGTCGTTAAAATGAATGATTTGGAAAAATCTGGGTATTGCAGTACTGGCTCTTCGCACAGTTTTTGTTTTAAAATTTCAAAAGATTCTTCTTGCACAGATGTCCACTCGAAGCGGGTGTCGTTTTTTAATAAATTTGTTAATGGTTTGGCGAATTTTGAAAAATTCGGTATAAAGCGTCTGTAATATCCTGCAAGTCCTAAAAATTGTTTAATATTCTTAGGTGTTTTAGGTCTTGGAAATCGTTGTACCGCTTCTAATTTTTTCGGATCTGGTTTTACTCCGTCTTTACTGATTACGTGTCCCAGATAAGTTACTTCCGTTTTTAAAAATTCGCATTTGTCTGGCTGTAATTTTAAATTAGCTTCTCGAAGACGTTCCATTAAAGCGTTGTATTTTCTTTCGTGTTCTTCTAAAGACGTTGCATAGATAACAATATCGTCCATATAAACGAATAATTCTTTGCCTTGTAACCCAGTTAATACTAAGTCCATTAGGCGCTGGAAAGTAGCCGGAGCATTTTTTAGACCGAACGGCATTCGGTCGAATTCGTAATGTCCAAAAGGAGTAGTGAAAGCTGTTTTATGACCATCTTCGCGGTTCATTTTTATTTGATGAAATCCAGATGCTAAATCGCATACTGGAAAATATCGAGCTCCTCCTAATTGGTCTAATATATCGACGATATTTGGTAAAGGATATGCGTCTCCGATAGTTTTATCATTTAAAGCGCGAAAATCTAATACCATTCTCCATCGTTTATTTCCTTTGGAGTCTTCTTTCTTAGGTACAATCCATATAGGCGTGTTATATGGCGATTGTGAGTGTTTTGCAGTTCCTCCTTCTAACAGTTTTTCTACCTGCTTGTTTATTTCCTCTTTATGAATTTTGCGGAAATCGATACTGACGAGTGTTTATTGGTTGGTCATCTGTAGTAGGTATTCGATGTTGCAATACGTGTGTTGCGGTTAATTTTTCTCCAGGAATATATGAAATCGATCTTCACTATCCGTTATTAATTTTATAATGCTTTTTCTTTCTGTTTCATTTAAATGTTCTAATCGCATTGATTCTATGATTTCGGCGGGTTGATTCTTTTCCTTTTCTTCGGAGATTGTTAGACAATTATGCAAATTATAATTTTCAACTTCTTGTTTCTTTTTATATCTTGTTTTACGTTTTCGCGTAAATTTTTCTAAAATTTCTTGAGATTTATTCGACAAGGATATAAGAATTTTTGAAGACGGTTTATTTTTATTTTTAATATTTCGTAGATTCGAGTTTTTAATTTTAAATTATATTTTTGAGCCTCTTCAAGGAGGTCTTTTATTGTAATATGAGAAGTTTTTAATTTATTATTATTTTCTTCTTTAAATAATCCAACTTTAGGAAATTTGATATCTAGGGAGGATAAAGGACTTCTCCCCTTTTTGGAATAAGGTTTTGCCAAAATACGTAGTGAGGTTTTATAATTTTCCTCCTCGCAATCGACGGAGCTAGAATTTTCTGAAGGTTTGGAAATTTCCCTCAGAAATCTTAGAATTATTCCCATTATCATGAAGCAAAATCACTTTGTGTTGCCTTTTTTGATATTCTGGTCGTTTTTCACACAAAGCTTGATTCAAATCGATCATTTGATGTCGGTAGCGTTCAGTATTAACGGTTTCGCCAGGTTTTAGCAGCTCATAATAGATTTTCGGTGGTCTTCCACGTTCTTCGTTTCTCACGTCAAAATCGCCACTTTTGAATTTTTTAAACCACTCAAAGCACTGTGATTTACCAAGAGCATGCTCACCGTAAGCTTCGACAAGCATTCGATGCGATTCTGCAGCAGTTTTCTTCAAATGGTAACAGAAAATCAATGCTGTCCGCAAATCGTAGTCTCCAGGCACATAATTCGACATGTTCAACGCTATTAGAAACTATGCTGTTGTATGAAACTTGTATTGTTGTGAGTTGAAAATCTTTATCAGATGTCAAAACAAGAAAATGGCGCCAATGACGCGGTTTGACGGTAACTACATTGACAGCTAGGGCCATCTATGGGCAAATTCCGGTTTTATATTTATATATCTGGTAACGTTTAAATATGCCTTTCTGGCAACGTTCTCCACGATGGTGTCTCCCAAATAAATTCCATGTGCCGCCTTTAGTCTCGGTATATATCCTACTTTTAGTTCTGGATTTTCTATTCTTACATAAAATAATGATTCGGATCGCGGAGCTACTATAATGGCTTCAGGTGATAAGAAAGGTATGTTGATTCCGGAGACATCCAAGTGCCCTTGTGCATAATCTATTTTCGATGAAGTTTGTTTAAATATTTATACCGTTCAGCTTGAGGATATTAGTATACTTAATATTTATTTCTTCTGGAACGAGATTTTCTTTAATTATATTAGGTCCAGATCCCGTGTCTAGCATAAAAGTTATACTAGTAGTTAAATTATCGATGTTGATTTGAACGGTAGGCACGCGACTATGTTTGTCGAGATTTACAGTCACGGGCCTTATGGTAGTTCTGTCCTTGTCTACTTGGCTACCTGAGTTGTAGTTTCCCTGATTATTTTCTTGTTTCCGAAAGTTACTGGCATGGCGTAATTGACAATTTTCGAGAAGATGACCTTGCTCCTTGCAATAGCGGCAGAATAAAGAATTCCTAGATCCCGTTTGCTGGTTTAGTTTTGATCGACAATCTTTAGCAATGTGTCCGAAGTTGTTGCAAATTTGACAAGTTACGCGAGTTTTATTTCCCGCATAACGTTGTTCGTTCTGTTTCTTCCAACAATTATTTGCAAAATGGCCGGGTCTTTCGCACCATTGACAAATTACCGAGATTTTATTGTTATTAGTTGTATTATTCTGTCGGCAAGATTTTGCATCATGACCGGATTTTAAGCATAATTGGCAAGTTATTAATTTCCCTTGAACTACGTTTACTGGTCGGCGTTGCTGTGGATCGCGAAAGCGGCATTTCTCTGCTACATGCCCACGTTTTTTACAAATTTGACATACTAATATCGCGGTTCCTAAATCAATTTGGTTGTTAACTTGTTGAGATGTTTGTAAATATTTCTTGCAGTTACTGCCTACGTGCCCTTCCTTATAGCAGATTTGACAAATTTCTTTTAGATTGTTACTTTTCTGTCTACCTGAAATGCTATCTATTCCCTGTCGTAAATCTGTCATTTCTCGGAGCTCTCTCTCTATCCTTAAAGCATCGGCTGCAGTTTCTTGTACATTTAATAAATTTCTTGCAACTCGTTGTTCAATCTCTGGTTTTAATCCTCTAATAAAACACTTGCACATGTCCTTTTCTAATGATGCTTTAATATTTTGGTCAGACGACACGTTTCCCGAACTTCTATATGTTTCTAAAATTTGTTTTCCAAGAATTTTTACTCTATTTGCATAAGTAATTACATCTTCATCACCTTTTTGATATATACAACCCAATTCCCCTTGTAATTGATAAACGTTTTTTGCTGGTCCATAAATTTGTTTTAAATATTTAGTTAATTGAGAAACGCTATCAAAATCTTGACCTTGTATAGTTCGGCGAGCCTCCCCTATTATCCTGGTTCTTATTATTTTGGTAAACTGTGATTCAGCCTCACTAGGCAACATAGATTTTGCTTCTTCACATCCCTCGACAAAATAATTTAATGGAATATAAAATGAGGGACGGCTTCGACCGCGTATTTCAAAGTAGCGAAAGGATTATTTTAATTATTTTACCGCTCGGGTCTTTCTTTTTTTCGTATTTATTAAATTCAGGTATAATAGTCTTATCGCAGGAATCGGCAAAATGAGACTCGGGTCTGAAAACCAGGTAAACGACCGTTCGGGTTGCTATTACGCTGTTTATTCAGACGTTCACTCGGTGGTCCCTTTTTGGTCAAGGAATTTAATCCCTTTTACGCGGGATGGGACCTAGTGCGATCTTCGTACTGGGAACGAGAGAGGGGTTAAGAATTGTTTAAGTAGTTAATAAAATATAATTTTATTCATTAGAAAAATAAAAAGTTCGAATACATGATATATATATTTGTAGAAAGTGATAACATTTATTGTGTGAGTGTGCGTGTTTGTGTGTGGTTGAGCTTATCGCTCCGCGGGTGTTACAATGGTTCGGGGGGCATCAGCCAGACTGAGTTGGGAAAGGCTCTATTGTTAAGATTAGAATTCTGGCTGGTAAATACAATATCTTCTATTATCTTTCGGAAAAAAATAAAAACATAGTGTAAAAGTAGGTCAGTGAGGAAATGGGTTATTAAACGAAGGAGATATGGAGATCTTTAAATTGTGTTAATCTTGGTAGGACGATGCTGCTTCCAAGTCAGGAAGCTCATCGATAAATTCTTGGATTGCCTTGTCTATGTAATCCAATTCGGGAGACTGAGGAGAGGGAGGGAGAGAATTATCGAGGATCACTGTTGAAAGTGAAGAGAATGATCGCGGGGAGGGTGGTAGGTTTGGAGAAGACAAGGAAGAATATTCAGGGGAGTAGGAGGGGGAAAAATAGGGAGGAGAATTTGGAGTAATGAGGTCGCTAGAATGTCTGTAAGTGTGTGCAAAATCATAATCGTGATTGTTAATTCTATTAATTATTCTAACAATTCTATTCGCTTTGATTAAATTATGGTTCATTCTGATCCTATGCTATGTAAGTTTTGTCAACTTTCTCTTTTTTACCTTACTTATCCTTTTTATTTCTATTTTACGCTTAAATAAATTATACGATCTTGAAAGAAATTTGTTACGTTGTATATATTTTTCGAATGTTGTTAGTTATTCTATAAGTTTATTTGCTTATATTTCTCGAGCAATGACTTTATCTCGTGTTGAGATATAATATTACGATGCTCCCCGATATCTTTCGCATTCCAAAAAACAGTCCTTTTGTGTTTCGTCCACGTTCGAATGCGACAATGACACGAGCGAGTCGACGAATAATTTAATTAAATCGTTTCTCACCTACAACCTCCATTTTTGAAAACATCACAAACATAGCGCTATCATAAAGTCCGATGTACGCTATTCATTGCGATGAATCACGCGAGCATGTATGACGTGTCGGTCTACATGTGTAAAGCTAGCGCCAGACTATGCGCGTATTCGCAATTTGTGATTCGTAATTCGCGATTCGTGAACGGTATAAAGAAATCTGATTGGTTGAATTTGACGAATCTTCCGTCCACACTATTCACGAATTATAAACAAATCGCAAATAGGCGCATAATCTTGCGCTAGCTTAAGAGAGAGCCAAGAGTAATTACAGACCATCTTTCTAATGTATCGGATTAAGGTCGCTGTTAGAATTCGATTGGTCGTGAGAAATCAGTTACAATTAAAGTGTGGATTGTGGATTATATATCTGCGCGCAAAAGTGTTTTTCTTTTGGGGATTGGGAGAAAGAGAGAGAAAACGAATGCGAGAGGGTAAAACTTGATATCAACAATTTTCTTTTTTTATACATTGTTGTTGAGAATATATACGCTTATCTGTAGAGAGATAGAGAAAGAGAGAAAGAGATTCGATATTTAAAAATATTTTATTAAAATCGGAACGCAATTATAAAGAGTTTGAAATCCTTTTGGGCTTATTTTCTTGAGAAGAATTAAAAATTAGATATTTAGATATTATTTATCAAAATCGCACTACATGATTCTTATATTCTAACATAAAAAAATCTTAATTAAAATATTTCAATATAATACACTTACAGCTATTCTTTTTCTCTCTCTCTCTCTCTCTCTCTCTCTCTCTCGCTCATCTTTATTAGAGTAATTTACTCCCGATGTTGCATCGATGCTCCCTCATTGATAACTGACTGTTGCATTGATATTTAGACAACTTTACTATTGATATATATTTTGTGCTTAACGCGATATCTCCCGCTAAAATAAACAAAAATGTTTGTGAATCAAAATATGCAGATTGTCCTTACTTTTGCAAGAAGAAAGAAATAACCAAAATATTTCGCGGATTTTTTGCATAAAGCAAACAAAAAAATATCGTATTTGATGCGATCAAAATTAACATAACTCTGTAAACGAAATATTAATAATTTAAGAATTGATTAAATTAAAGTATCTAAAAAATATATTTTATATATACTGTGACGTTGCCGTCTCGCGCGCGTCCGCCGAGTCCCTCTCCGATCGAAAAGCGCGGGCTGACCGCCGAGTGGCAAGGAGCCAGCAATCCGAGAGTTTAAAGCATCTAACGTCTAGCTATGTTACGACGGGATCAGGACCCGCGCACGTGATGCGCAGCGCACGGGACAGCGAGAGGATCCTCGCGCAAGGACACAGGCCCGTGCGGATCCGGTCCCCACGGAGGGGCTGCAATGCTGCACCCGATGGCGTGACACGGCCTCGGAAAAGACGAAAAGAGGGGTGGCAGCGATACCGGCCACAGCGCGTGATAACGCGTGATTGGTCGCGATAATACGCACCCCGTGTGCGCAGCCCCGGCTGGCCCACAGGTATCGATTCTGAATCTCGACGATCCGGGATCAGACATCAGACTGGCGTGAGCTCGCGTGATAGATAGCGGCGTTTGTTCCGAGGCGAAGCAAAAAAATAAAGACGAGAGCCATTTTAGTGAGAGCGTTGCGGCGTGAGCGGTCGAGGAGGACTCCAGCGATCGAAGGACGGACCCGAGCGAGAGGACGTCGACGTCGCCGACCCCGTGCAACCACCACGAGAGGAAAAGTACCGGTGAGGTTATCCTCCGCCATATTCGCCACTCGCGATCGCGTCCGGAATCGTTTCGTTCTGTCGTCGTCGCCGTGAATTCGTACTTTGGTGTACGGACTAAGCCCGATTCTTTGGTGTAAATTTTCGCGTCACGGCCACGTCGTCAAGCGATTCGAGCCCCGGAGCCTCGAAAGTATCGGTTTCCGCGGATCGAGACATTACCTCGCGTTTTTAATAAACCGTGTGTCGTCTCTCTGGAGATTCGGATTCCGTATATTATATTTGCGTTGGTTCTCGCATGTTTAGCGCTTAAGTCTCGTTCGTGTTGTATGTCGGTCGTTTAAGTGTGAGTGTGATTCGCGTCAATTCGTTATATTACTTTTGTCTTTCGTTTGCGAATCTTCGCGTCTAAACTTTGCGTGCATGTCCGGTGCAACTTTCCTTCGCGATTATTGTACGGGTTACGTGAGAGTGTGGATCGCGTAAATTCGACGTATTATGTCGGTTGTATAGCACCGCGTCTCGAAATTGTGAGCGCGTTTTGTGAGAGTTTCCTCGCGATTCTTGCAGGAATTGCGTGCGTGTGTGTGTCGAATATTCAATTCGGCGTAATCTGTCCGTCCGAAATCGAAGCATGTCCGCGTTGTATTAATTGCCTGTTAATCTTAAGTTGCGTATTAATAATTTGGCGGTAATAGCGGGCGATAAGGTCGCCGTTGGCGAGGTGATACGGAGAATTGATTCGGACTTACGCCCGAACTATAGACGAACGTAATAATCAATTTCTTCGCAGTGCGAGGCGTAATCCAAGCCGAGCGGAGATTCCGGCCGATCTAACGGGTCGGTCTCGGCGTACGCAGTACGGGGTTTCGCGCCCCGCGTCTAACACCCAGTCTCGCAGCCGCGTTTCTTTTACCGCAGCCGTATATCCGCGCGGTTTATCATTACTATTCTCGAGGAGCTGCGGCTCCCGCTATTATAATAAATCTGTTAATTTCTCTGTTTAATTTACAAGTTTCCTTTCAGTTGTGCTTGTCGTTTCCGTAATTGTCGCCTCCTGCATAAATTATCGCGTTCGATCAACACTCGCCCTGCCCCTCTACCGTTAGGCGAGCTAGTCAGCCCGTGGCGAATTCCGGCAATTCCTTTCGCGTTTATTTCGCGCCTATTTCGTGTTTCGCGAATTGATACGTGAAAGATCGTATCTGGCGCCCAAGTTCGATTCTCGCGATTATCTCTCGGATCTCGTCACGGTACGCGCGGAACTCCTAACATCCCGTTCCCACCTGGCGCGTGGATCTTTTTCTCCGTTTCCCGTTTTTGTCAACGACCATTCCGCATCTCCCGTTCGACGAATTAGCTCCTGTTCGTCGGCGCAATTTACACCCGCGCGACGGAGAGAACGAGTCGGCGGCCGCGTTTATCGCTCAGCCGCGAGACGGTAGGAGAAGTCGTCGCAATACATAAAATATTTTTAGGCAATTTTAATAATTAATCTCTCTATTAATGTTACAAAAATTTTATTCGTGTAACGATAGCAAAATTTACGCATTTTCGTAGATTAGATATATAAATTCCTTTTATTAATTAATTTATATGTTCATGTTACGTGATCATATATATTTAAAAAAATTAAAATTGTATTGTATTATTTCAAGAAATCGTGCAAATATGAAATTTTAAAATGGAAATGCAGATTTTATAAAAAGTTACTTATTTAAGATGAAAGAGAAATTGAAGAGACAGATAAAAAGAGTCCGGAGAGAGAAAAATGAAGACAAACAGAGACTGCAAATCCAAAATTATTACGTGAGAAAACTGGCAGATAAGAGCCAAGGCGCAGATATTGGTGCGCAAACTTATTATTGTTAAATTTTATTAACAAATATGCATTAAAAATGTATGTTTCGGACCATTTTTTGATCTATCTTCAGGATGGATATAAATATATAAAGATTAAATTGGGATTTTAAAACTTGATACAATATTTGTTGTTGCAATCAAATTTCAAATTAAAATTAATAATCAGAGAGTAAAGCTCACTCGCGTATATTCTGACAAGAATCTATACAAATTAATGTGACAACGTTTAAACGCCATTGCTACACGTATATTTATATATCATCGATGATTTACGATATGTTGACCATGTTAACGGTTGGTATGGTCACAAAAATAACGGTCATAAAAACGAGTCATAAAACAAAGTCATAAAATCAAGAACGATGGGAAAACGGCAAACGTGATAAGTTTATTTAATTTTTAAAATTTAATCTAAAATGTAAAATTTAAAATTATCGTTTAAACTTATTATTGTCTAAATCATTGTCGTAGCGACCTCAAGTAACAAGAGTTTTCTTGAATTACATTTTATTCAGATTAGCAAGTAAATAAATATCTGACAAAGCTTAAATGATCTTCAATTCAAATGAAATTGAAAGAAAACCATTTAAGTCATAAGTCATAAATCTTTAAAACATTATAAAGCTATAGTTTAGAAAATATTTTCTAGAAAAATGTCGAACGTGCCTTCAACCGTTGCTCATATTGACAAGGAAATGGAAGGAAAAATCTTTGTTCTTTTTGTGTGTCCTGATTGGTCATTGGTCATTGGGCATTGGCCATTGGTCAAAGTGAAATCATTATATAACTCGGAAAAAGACTCCACCTATGGTCTTAGACAACCGTAGATAAACTTTTTGGACAGTGCTCGTAGTAGACTCATTGCGGTAAGATCAAGAAAAAGATATAGAAAACTCTCGCGCTTATTTGTTAAATAACGTTTATTGCAAACTCTTTTGCGCAGTGTTTAATATTTTGCGATGGCTACAATAATGCAGTTGCCTCACGAAGTAATTGTTCACATTTTGCAAAATGAGAGCATCAGCGCCGTGGATTTAATAAGATTTGGCTCCACGTGCACAAGATTGCAACAAGTGATACATGACAACAAATTATGTGAGAGGAAATATTATCAGAGGTATTTTATTTTTATATAAAATTTTTATATTAATTTTACTGGGTTACTTTTTGTAACTCAATGAAGTACCTCCGCAAATACTAATAGTTAACAAGTAAAGTTAAAATTATTGTGTTGTTCTTCTTCTTAAGTTGTGCTTGATGCTTTTTACTGCATATTGAAACTGCTCCTGATGTTACAATTTAATACAATTTTAGAAAAAAGTCAAGATTCAGTAAAGCCGAAATCTTTATGCATTTAAAGACTCGATATCCTACGTCAATTCCAATCCGTTTCGCGCCATTTGATAAAGATGGTTGGTAAATGTTCACATTAACTTACATCTCACGGATCGTTTTCATTTTACATATAGTGAAAAAATCATAGAAATAAATGCGAAAATTATGATGCTTTAAAATCGCATATCTCTGAAACCAGAAGAGAGCGCCGCAAAATTCAAAGTGCGTGTTACTTAGGAATGTGCCCTCTATAATATATGTGAAAATGAAAACGATCCGTGAGGTGTAAGTTAAACTAAACATTTACCGGTTTTATTATTAAATTATGAGTATAAAGATTATCCTATTTCTTATTATTTTCTTTGGTTATAACATGCTTAAAATTATGTGTGTGTCGTTCTTTTAAATAAATTATTTTAAATTATTAAAAATACAGATTGCAAAAAATTATTTTACTGTTGTATTAGTTAGCTTTTTTATTTTTGTATAGCAATTTGTACGATACACATATATGCACAATGTATTATCGAGATGCATCTGCTGCGATAATCTCACATCATTTAAGTTTGTTACTTTAAATCATATTTAAATGAGAGAAATTGAGTGAAAACTAAATGTGTAGAGATATTTTGTAATTTGTGTGATTTTGTGATTATAAAGAAGTTTTTATTTTATAGTGTAAAACGTAAAAAACACAACATTAAAATGCTCTTATGATTTTTTATATTTTAATTTAAAAATTTGTAATAATACGATTATGTATAAATGTTTACTTATATAATAATATTTGCAAATTTTTCTTATATTTATCCGTTTTAAAATTGACTTATAAAATATTTTTTTTACCTTTTATAAATAATTATAACCTTTAGAACTTATGATGTAACCAAATTTTTTTCTTGTAACTTTCAAACTTTATGGATTTTACAATTTTATAAAACATCATATGCAATCAATTTTAACTACTTGAAGAGATTGTAAAGATTGTGTGCGTGAATATTTCTTTTATTTAAAACTTTTTTTTCAATTTTTCTCATTTTAGTGGCATGTATAGAACGCAATATATATTATTAACGCTACACATTTAGTTTTCACTCGATTTCTCTTATTTAAATATAATTTAAAGTAACAAACTTAAATGATGCGAGATTATCGCAGCAGATGCATCTCCGTAACACATTGTGCATATATATGTATCGTACAAATTGCTATCCATTACTATTGTGATAATTATAATTTGATTAAAACAGTAAATCATATCTTTTTTAAATAAAAAAATCCATATTGTTATTTATGAATTTTTTAATTTATTCTGAATATTAATGTATATGTAATTGCTGCGCATGATCTTTGCTTCGCGTGACTTGGCGCGAGACACTAGCGTGTCTCTTGATTATGAAATTTATATGTACTTTAAGAAGTATATTTTCTAAAATTTATTGCTGGTATTGTGGCGTTGTTTAATGAAATTTTTGAGAAATGTCTTTTTTAATTTTAGCTGTCCTACCGCGGAAAAAAAATATAATAGAGAAAATCAGAAGAAAATATTTCACCATATCAATTTCAAAGAAAGACTAGAAGCAGGATTATATTATATCCAAAAGTTGCAATATTATGCGATTATGATATCGCAAAATAAGTTATGTAATACTGACAAAGAACAATTGGAACGTCTTCTGGGTTCAATTACTGAAGATTCCACGACGTATTATTTTGTGTGGGATGAGATAAATGGAATTTCTGCACAAAAATCATGGTAAAAAATTCAATAAACTAAATTGTTATTGATATTATAAATTAATGTAATTATTGTATACTTAAATTGTACATTTTTTTTTAGCAAACTGTTTTCCAATTTGACAAGTGAATATTACTTGAAACTAATTTTTTACTGTCTAAAACGGTATCGATTTGTATATAAGCAAATGAAATTTATAAATATGCCGAATACAAAGGAGCTTTTGGAAAAACAACTTACAATCGTGGCGCAATGTTTTCAGCCACATGTGTCTTATTCGGCTGTGAAAACGTGGTTAGATGAAATAGTGCAGACAGTACTATTTCGTCTGAAAAATAAATATTTAGCTCATTCAATTTGCTCTACGGCTTTAGAGCAATTTTCTTTTTGAAGAGATAACAATGTTAATGACAATTTCTGGAATGAAACAGAATCAATGCAAATTATGTGTGTACTCGAAGAATATATATTTTCCGAGTTAGAGATTCATAAATTGCATCAATTATTAATGACATCAGATCTCGAAGCAAAATATATAAAATATGTAAGTTATTTTTAATTATAATAATTTGTTTTGCGCTGCGCAAATATAACTATAATTTTTATATTTTATAAATGTTTAATATACAATTTTTCTAATATAATATAATTTAACATAGATTGCAGAATGTTTTCGAAAACATCTATTGCCTATTACGTATCACATCGTAGCTAGAAGACTTGGCATACCTAGCGTTCTAACAAATTGCAAAAATATTATTATGATCATATGGAAACCAAAATAGTAAGTATTAATATAGTATAAATAAGTAAAGTATTATAGATTTTGATCAGACACCCTGTATATATATACTTTTTTTATAAAAACGTTTCTACGATTTCTTACGCTCTGGTTACTTATTTGTTTTAAATTCATGAGAAACAAAAGATCGTAGCATTAAAATATGTATTCCTCGAACATTTAACAAAATGTTAGTGCACGCGTTATACACACACATACAGAAAAATAATCAATATCTCTTTTTTTCGGTAAAAAAACAAAGTTATCTTGAGATTTTTAAATGGAACAATATAATTTTTTTTACAAAAGTATTTTTTTATTTATTTTACACAAACATATTCACATATTTAGATTTAAAAAAGTTACGTTTTATAAATTATATTTCACTGATGGAAATTATTAATTCTTTATAATTTTGTGTTAACATATACAAAATGACAAAATGACTTTATATTAAATTACAGATGCATTTTTTTAAAAAAGTTTGTATAATTTTTTAAAACATATTAGGCAATTATTTTTTATTTTATATTGAAAAGAACTTGCTATCAAATCTCATTGAGAACTTTTTAAAAATGTAGCTTCTTGCGCAATTAAGATTTATGCACAACATTTTTAATCAATCTATTGCTAGAGAAATTATGAGTTTTAATAACAATGAACATACATTCTATATGTTTAAACGCATATATGTATATGTATATAAATATATACAGAATATATAAATGTTTTTTTCTTATTTTCAGTACAAACGGTTATATAAAGTATGGAGATAACGTAGAGTACTTTTATATGAGCAAGAGCTCAAATTTACTGTATCCCTCAAACGTTATCAGAGGGAGAAGAAATATCGGGACTGGAAATTTACTTTTATTTCATCCGAGGTCATTAAGCAATAATATTTGGGTTAGTAATTTTTTATATCTGATTCTCTCTATTAATTTTAAGTAGTTAATAAAAATAACAATTAATTATAAGTCCAAGTAAATAATATGTTATTTCAATAAGTCTCAATACATTTTAAATCAATGAGTGAAAGTAATGAACTTCTTTTTATTTTTTTGTCTATAATCGAAATTTGCTTTACATGTCTGTTTTATTTTTTTTTAGATAACACAAGAAATAATGGCAAATTTTAATCAAGAATTAATATCTAATAATAATATGTATGGCACGTGGAATTTCGACATTTTCTTCAATTTTTTATTTACATGCCTTCAATATGATGTTGAGAACATAAATATTGAAACTGAATACGAACATATTACAAATTCAATAGAGGTAAATTATAACACATCATATAATCTAATTTAATATATTCATATATCAATATATGAAAAGATTATATTAATTATAATTATTTATTACTTAAGCTATTACATTATTTTAAAAATTGCTTGTGTGACAAGATATCGATTGAATTTTACTATTATATTTCCAATATATTAATAAAAATATATGACTTATAATGCGACACGGGCACGCCAAGTATTCGTATGTCTTTTTTTCCTTTTAAATTTTTCCTTTTTTCCGGTCACGTGAACATGCTTGGGCTTGAACCTGGGTCCTCTACCTCTCCAAATAGGGTCCTAGTATGCTGGGCTAGCTGAAAACTTATTAGAATAGAAGTTAAACGTAGTATTTGTGGAAAGTAGCCCACCGTCAAGATAGGGGTCCTGACGGTCCGATTGGTTTTCCCCATAGTGCCCAGTCCTCCGATTGGTTCCGTCGGTTCCGTCGATTTAAAGCGGGTTGGAAAAACAAACCAAAAAATAGTGCGTGGGAGAAAGCGGGCAAGATGTCTGACGGAAAGCAGACGTGACGACAACCGACAAAATGGCGACCGTCGAGACTGGAGATGCGTCTAAGCATAAGGCACCCAGCCTCCCCTCCCTCTTACGGAAAACCGGAAGATATCGTGCGGTATACAACATTGTCCCATCGCCCCCCTTAGAGGAAAACCGGAAGATGTACGGTACATGATATGTCGCCCATTCTCTTCCACCCTTCCTGTTGAAAAGAGAAAAATTGGATAAGGTACCGCTAGAATAAGCTAGGTGCTATGAAGGGGTAACAAACACGTGCGTGCATGTACGGGTACGCTTGTCCGAGCGGGCGAGTCCCGCTGCACAGGTAGACATACGGTAACAGCATCGCTGGAGACGATAGAAAGGGTCTTGAAATATATACGGGTACCTGAGACTGTTTGACGCTGAGGCTCAGGACAGAGGCTATGACATCACAGAGACGCCGGGAAGAAAGGAAGGGAAGAAAAATATTTTCACCCTGTTGCTTTAAAATAAAAAGCATCTTTATTTATATATCGAGGGAATATGATATAATATACAATAAAAAATTTACATATAATTCAATATTTATTTACGTTCGAAATCGAATTAAAGGCGATGGAAGACGAGGCGCCTTAAACGAGATTTAATTTAAAGCGATAGGAGATACGGCTCGGCCGATCGATAATTTCTGAGAATTCGGGATGAAAGAGATGACCGCTTTCGATGCAGTCGTTCTTGCTCTAGCTTATCGGGAGCTACGAGCCTTTCGACACTCCAAGCCTATCACTGCGCTTTAAACTGACATCAGTGGCGCCCAATCAGGGGCTGCCAGCCCCCGTCAATCAAAAAACTACCGCGAATTTCTCCTATCATAATTGTCGCTCCCTTAAGACAAAAGAAAGTGAGTCATACGTCCTGGATCTTTCTAGAAGGATTCAAGATAATAAAAGAGGTGCGCACAAGGCGCGGCTCTTGACAAAAAGTAATCGACGCGTACACGTAGTTCTTCTCGCGCTGCTCGGCTAAGTTCCGTCGCGACAGTGAATCCAGTGCGCTTTCGCGGCCCGCGATCCACCGATTCTCTGTGCGGTCTTATCGTTCGACAGTGCGGTCTCCTCGTACGAGATTATCCCTCCGTTGCTTGCGGAAATATTAGATATAATTTCATTAAATTGTATATTGTCAAGACGCTCGTCTTTCCGACGGTTCCACGTCATCCTTATTCATCGAGATCAAATATCGCGGCGCTCCTCACTCTCGCGTCCACCTCTCTCGCTAACATTTGCTGGTCCTTCGAGCCGGATCCCTTGCTATCCGGTGCCTGTGCGTGGGGTGAGTGCAGTGCCTGCAGTGATTCCGTCTGTGCTCTTCCGGACGTCACTCGCCTGAAAGACAACCATGAATAAGGACAAGGAACCAACGGTCCGTTCGCAGTCGGACTTATACGGACGCATTTCCCGCGCATACGAGAACTTGCGGAAGTCGGGAACCGCCAACATAACGATCGGGCTGGCGGAAGCGCGACTCCAAGCCCTCGAGGCCAACTGGGCGAAGTTCGAGTTCCAGCACGACAAGCTGCTCGAACACTGGGAAGCCCTGTCGGAAAGGA
>NW_021848655.1:29042-35534 GCF_003651465.1 Formica exsecta
GAAAACCGAAAGATATCGTGCGGTATACAACTTCGCCCCATCGCCCCCCTTAGAGGAAAACCGGGAGATGTACGCTATATGTCGCCCACCCTCTTCCACCCTTCCTGTTGAAAAGAGAAAAATTGGATAAGGTACCGCTAGAATAAACTAGATGCTATAAAGTGGTAACGAACACGTGCGTGCATGTACGGGTACGCTTGTCCGAGCGGGCGAGTCCCGCTGCACAGGTAGACATACGGTAACAGCATCGCTGGAGACGATAGAAAGGGTCTTGAAATATATACGGGTACCTGAGACTGCTTGACGCTGAGGCTTAGGACAGAGTCTATGACGTCACTGAGACGTCGGGAAGGAAGAAAGGGAAGAAAAATATTTTTACCTGGTTGTTTTAAAATAAAAAACATCTTTATTTATATTACGCGGGAATATGGAACATTGTACAATGAAAAATTTACATATAATTTAATATTTATTTACAAAAAGATATAAGTATTTTTCGAAATCGAATTAAAGGCGATGGAAGACGAGGCGCCTTAAACGAGATTTAATTTAAGGCGATAGGAGATACGGCTCCCCCCCACGATAAATCTAGAGAATTTGGGATGAAAGAGATGACCGCTTTCGATGCAGTCGCTCTTGCTCTAGCTTATCGGGAGCTACGAGCCTTTCGACACTCCAAGCCTATCACTGCGCTTTAAACTGACATCAGTGGCGCCCAATCAGGGGCTGCCAGCCCCCGTCAATCAAAAAACTACCGCGAACCTTTCCTATCATAATTATCGCTCCCTTAAGACAAAGGAAAGTGAGTCATACGTTCTGGATCCTTCTAGAAGGATTCAAGATTATAAAAGAGGCGCGCACAAGGCGCGGTCGGCTCTAGGCGCGCACAAGGCGCGGCCGGCTCTTGACAAAAAGTAATCGACACGTACACGTAGATTTTCTCGCGCTGCTCGACTAAAATCAGTCGCGAAAGTTAATCCAGTGCGCTTTCGCGGCCCGCGATCCACCGATTCTCTGTGCGGTCTTATCGTTCGACAGTGCGGTCTCCTCGTACGAGATTATCCCTCCGTTGCTTGCGGAAATATTAGATATAATTTCATTAAATTGTATATTGTCAAGACGCTCGTCTTTCCGACGGTTCCACGTCATCCTTATTCATCGAGATCAAATATCGCGGCGCTCCTCACTCTCGCGTCCACCTCTCTTGCTAACAAGTATGCACACACATTGTGTGTATGTACACATACATTGTAAATAATTACATACTTTTTCTTAAAAACAATTATTTTTTTTATACCTATATGCATAGGATAAAGTACTTACATCTTGGCGTATTGTTATTCGTCTTCAACTTCTTTGCTCTGCTCTGCTTTCTGCTTCGACTCAAAGACAAATGACAATTATCTGGTCGATTCCGAGCACATACACTGTTGCCACATACATGGTAAGCCGATTGGTCACAATAGTTGAACGTCTTTGTTCATAAATAAGAATCTCAACACTCAATACTCCATGTATTAACGTCAAAATAATTTTAATAAATTAATGAAATGTTTGCGATTAAAATGACACGAAACACGACATAAATTGGATAATTTTTAATTAAATAAATAATCAAAATTTTGATAACATATTTTATTAAAAATTATCCGATTTATGTCGTGTTTGGTATCATTTCAATCGCAAAAATCTAATTATTCCATTAATATTATTTTCAAAACAATAATATGCAAAATATAAAAGTTTTATTTTCTATTGTAAGATGGCATAATACGTAAAAGATTATAGATAAAGGAAGCCTCGCGAGAGACTTCGGAACTCTTTGATGTTATTCATCTCGCTTGCTCCTCATTCATTCTCTCTCTCGCTTTTGGCGACTCTCCAGCATCGGGATCTTTTCTTATCTGCAACATATAATATGTATAAACATCTTATAAAATAAAAACTAAAACTTTTATTTTGTATTTTATTCGTTTACAAATATTCGTAATAAAATAATAAAATTTTTGCGATTAAAATGATACCAAACATGATATAAATTGGATAATTTTTGATTAAATAAATAATCAAAATTTTAATTACATATTTAATTAAAAATTATCCAATGTGTGTCGTGTTTCGTGTCATTTTAATCGCAAGCATCTCATTAATTTATTATGATTACGTTCGAAATCGAACCAACTATAATAATACAATAGCAATTATTGTCAGTATAACGAGCGTGATAACAAAGCGCGGCTTAATCACGCTCATAATTCGGCACGCTGGCGGACATCTCGCGCGGCGCGCGGCTCTCCGCGAATCAGAGCGCGCTTCGTCAGCTGCGCTCCGCAAATCGCGCCAGGCCCGTGGCATTGCTCGTGCCGTTTGAAGCGGGCCACGCAGCGGTCACCCGAGAGAGCCAAAATTACAAACAAATGCGAACAACGTTTTATTTTTCCTAATCATCGCAAACAACAGCAAGCTCGATCTTTCGCGAAAAACATGTCGAATGTTCTAGAATAAGCAAAAGAACGGTTGTATAAAAGCTCTCTCGGGGAACCGCCGGTGACACTCGATCGTGAACTCCATCCGTGACAGTGTGTGATTATATCGTTTAAACTCTCGTGAAAGAAAAGTCGCTCGCCTTTCTAGTTCGTACGCTCGCTTACGAAACGCGAAGTTTTCGATTCTAATAAAAGAGATTTCTCGTCGATCGCGATTAATCTCTCGTTATTAAAACGCGCCGTTATTCCGTCACTCGCGGAATCGCGCCGTTTTTACCGTCGCTTGCGGTATTTGCCATATATCCGTCGCTCGCGGAGATTATCGACACGCTCCCGGTCACTCGCCGGAGTGAGAACTCGGTTAAGATTAGAAGAAATCTTATCGCCGAAACATTTGTAAACTATTTATTAATTGAAATACAGTCTGTCTACTTTGAGCCAACAAACAGTGTCAAGTTGCTCGTTTTTTCTCTGTCGGTTGTCTGTCTCGAGTGCACCTCGATCTTGCAGGGCTCCTCTCGTCCACGATCCACTTCTTTATCGCATAGATTATTATTATTAGTAATTATATATCAATAATATATATATATTTTTTTTTTATATTTATCATATCATTCTTATCATAACATTTCTCAATTTTTTGATTATACCAATATTTAGAATGTTACATTATATATAACATATAATGTAACATATAATGTAACATTCTGAATATTGGTATAATCAAAAAGTTGTGAATATTATGATAAAAAATGATATGATAAATATAAAGATATATATATATATATATATATATATAAATATATATAAAACGAGATCGCGAAGAAAACAGTACCAGATATATATTCTGTGTCGAGAGCACTTGGTTTGCAAGTGTTCGTGAATGTCGATCAAATGAATGACTCACTTATTCGCTTGCACTCCAATTGCTGAATCGACCTGTCGTTATTCATGAACTTTTTTTAGGTTGAAAGATATTAGTGGAGAGAAAATATGTGAAGTTCACTTAAAGCAAGTTGATAAAACTCTGATAAATGGATGAAAAAAAAGAATGAAATGTGCGAGGAAGGCGTGTAATAAAAAAAATGAAAGAAAAAAAGCGCGATTAGATATGAGAGAGAGAGAGAATGGTGGAAAGGGCGATGATAGGGCGAAACATGTACAGAATGTAGTAGATTAAGGTAATAGGTTAAGGGAATGTAAAGATTGTAACCCCATTGGGGATCAATAAACTTATACATACAAAAGAATTTATGTGAGCAGAAGCCTTAGCACAGGTAAGATTAATATAAATATTATGTATATAATACAAAATTTATAAGAAAAAAGATTAAAATATGTTTAATGTATATTTTTTGTATTATTTTTACATTCACCTTTGTGTATACTAATTTATATACATGTTATGTACATACATACATAATTTCTAAAAAAGAAAGGAAAATGAAAGGGATATATTTGGAGTTGTTAGATTTTTAAAAAAATTATACTAGTACCCAATTTCGTAAATAAAATCTTATTAATGTTATTACTTATTTATTTTTAAATTTTAATAAAAAGTTTTTAAAATGAAAAAATTGGTAACCATAAGAAATATTTTATTTGCAAAATCGGATACCAGTTTCATTTAAAATATATTAAAATATTTATTTGTAAAAAAATATATTAATTGTTACAAGTTTATATATTTTATTTTAAAATTAAGATTTTTAAATCTTAATTTTAAGATAAAATGTAAAACTATCTTTTATTTTTCAATTTTTATTTCATTTCATTTTAAAGGCATGTCTTCGTAACGAAAACATGACTTCTTCAAAATGAAGGTTGAAATAAAAATTGTTATTTTCGATCAAGCTGTCAATACATTTTGTAATAAAAAAATTATCTTTTTAAAAGTACCATGAAAATGTATACGTGTTTATTTTGACGGCGCGGATTTATATCGGGTGATACGGCTGAGTATCTCGGCGCGATTATAATAGTCGGATCACGGTAAAACCGTATCGGTGCGTTCGCGGTCCTTATCCGCGTATTCCCAGGTGTGCGGGAGGATGCGACCGGAGATTGAGAATCCTCGATCGGGAGGTAAACTCTCCGTCCCTTGCTTCCGTACGCGGATAGAGGATTGCTATCGGGTGTCGAGAAGTCTCGACGGAGCGGCAAACTCGCCGGCCCACGGTCCGTTTAGCGGTAGCGGTCGGATCTTAGACCGGATCTTAGATAGCGGCGAACTCTCCGCTATCGTTCGATGAGGTCGGAATTAGCTAGGATTTCGCAGGCGGCGAGGAAACCGAGAATGCTCGGCGGAGACTGCGTACGCGTCAATCTTTTGATAAATCTAATAATTTTAGTGTTGTTTTAAGTTTTTTGATGAAAATTATTTGTTTCATTTTTTGCGATTTTCTTCAAAACGAAGCAAAAACGAGCAAAACTCTAAAGGACTTTTTGTCTTAGTTTATCGGTCCCCTACAGGCTCCTAAAGTTTTGACGTTTAAATTGTGGACACCCTGTATAATGGTGCTCAAGATCTATTTTGATGTACTTTTTACTTGCTTAAAAACCTTTTAACTTTTTTTTTGGAAGAAGATGTATTACCTATTTTTGCAGCACGGTTATTATATCTCGTACGGGAATATAACTTCACAGTAATCATATATTTTAACGCTTGCATTCGATGATCATAACATTCTTCATTTTTATCTAGCCATCTTGGATGTGTTTTATTCGTTGCGAATATACATTCAGTCACAATTTGATTAAGAATCTGTGTGGATGCCCAGTGATATTGCCACGTACGATTAAATGCCATCAACTGTGATTTAGTAATACTTGTAAATAGAGTTGTTGGGCGCACTAATTTTGTCACTGTTGGAGCATCTTCATCTTCATTTGGATATTCGCGAAATTCTATATATTTTTCATTTGCAGTCGATTTATCCATTGGAGTTTTCATCATATCGTTGCGACAGTGTTCACAATTGCTTTTTGCAATACTTCGTCGCGCCACAAATCCAGCGAAAAATGCGATAGCATTTTCATCATAATTGCTGTCAAATGGATTTATATTTTCAATCTCCTCGATATCACATCCTTTAAGAAAAATATTAACATCTTCAGTAAGCAATTCGCTTCCGGGTTCGTCATATTCTATAGCAGTATTGTTCATAATATTTTCTATTCTTTTAACGAGTCGACTTGGTTGATTTATAAGAGTTTCAATTTCTGGGCATTGAACGTTTCCTTTATCACTAGTTTGAATGTATCCTGTGGAAAGTATATGTCTTATAGACAATCGGATCATTCTTGCGGTTGGATTGGGATTAAATCCTCCACGTTGTCTCAGTTTGGAAAATAAATGTTCTACTGAATCTTGATTACATAATCCTGTCGCAAGTTCAAATCCTTCATATTGACTTGAAAATTTTTTGAAAGTTTCAAGAATAGCTCTTACTGTTATGATAAAGCCTCTAAAACAAGGAATTTGACTTATGCTTTCTGCTGATTTAGACCATCTTGAACATCATTTGATAAAATCTGTTAATGGATTTTCAATATCTGGATTTTTGGAGGATAATGGTCGTTTGCCACCAAATGAAATCTTCAGACTGTAACTGTTGCACGCATCAATAACATTATTTAAGCGCTCTGCAAAATCAGCTGTTGCTTGCCACGTATTTGTATTTAATTCTTTCTCCTGGCCGGCTGTTTTTATTGCGGCTGCAAAAGTATGGCTGAATATCTGGAATGCTCTTTTCACATTCATTGATTCAAAAGTATTTGGACGAATATGTGCTTCTGTTATATGGGATAATAAATTCGAACCTCCTTTTGTGGCATTATCAATAGACCATGTCATTTCGAAATCCGAATATGACGCGATAATCTCTCTATCGTAGTAAATATTTTCATGCGTTCTAAGGAAACTTGCTAACCTTTTAACTAAATGTGGGAGATCAAACGATGCATTATATTTTTTTTCCATTATATACAAAGTATGGATTTTCTG
>NW_021848655.1:37627-42718 GCF_003651465.1 Formica exsecta
CACACACAATCGTATATATATATATATTTTTATAATTATATATTACATATTTAACGGTATTCTCATATATTGTCTTGTTCGTATATATGTTATCCTTATTATTATTATAATTACATATTTACATTCTTTGTTCATTTAATTGTATAATATTTATATTTGTTGTTTTTTATATAATTAATATTATAGTTATTGAATACCGTGTGCCAACATATATACACAAATATATTATACATTTTATATATATCATGTTATTATGTGTGTGTGTACTTTCTTAATTCATTACTATTATATATATCTTGAATGTCATTAGTAATAAGAAAATGCATGATTTTACAATTTCTTAGCGTGATCATATAACTCTTTTTATTCCATGATAAAATCTGCTAGTTTACGATTTATGCAATTGTTTCAACTGTGATTGTGATCTTCTAGGAAATTGAAAAATTCATGCTTCTTTGTCTCATTACCAGAAAATAATATTCACTGCACAGAGCAATATGATTTTTGATAATAAATCCAATATCATGATGCAATGGCGCAGTAAATATTTTTTCTTACACAATGACAAACTATAAGATACATATAATACTAAAGAAAAAAACAACTTATGTTCAAATATATTGTTTTGTTAAAATAATGCTTACTGCGTTCTATGTTTTTTATTTATTGTTACCTTTTTATTTGCATTTTTTAGCTTACCTTTTTGTTTACCTTCCTTTATAAAAATATTTACTATTATTTATCATTTTTACTTTTTTCTTCCTGCTTCATTTTTTCGCTCCATATTTTTTCTTATATAATGGTGCTCAAGATCTATTTTGATGTACTTTTTACTTGCTTAAAAACCTTTTAACTTTCTTTTTGGAAGAAGATGTATTACCTATTTTTGCAGCACGGTTATTATATCTCGTACGGGAATATAACTTCACAGTAATCATATATTGTATTTTAACGCTTGCATTCGATGATCATAACATTCTTCATTTTTATCTAGCCATCTTGGATGTGTTTTATTCGTTGCGAATATACATTCAGTCACAATTTGATTAAGAATCTGTGTGGATGCCCAGTGATATTGCCACGTACGATTAAATGCCATCAACTGTGATTTAGTAATACTTGTAAATAGAGTTGTTGGGCGCACTAATTTTGTCACTGTTGGAGCATCTTCATCTTCATTTGGATATTCGCGAGATTCTATATATTTTTCATTTGCAGTTGATTTATCCATTGGAGTTTTCATCATATCGTTGCGACAGTGTTCACAATTGCTTTTTGCAATACTTCGTCGCGCCACAAATCCAGCGAAAAATGCGATAGCATTTTCATCATAATTGCTGTCAAATGGATTTATATTTTCAATCTCCTCGATATCACATTCTTTAAGAAAAATATTAACATCTTCAGTAAGCAATTCGCTTTCGGGTTCGTCATATTCTATAGCAGTATTGCTCATAATATTTTCTATTCTTTTAACGAGTCGACTTGGTTGATTTATAAGAGTTTCAATTTCTGGGCATTGAACGTTTCCTTTATCACTGGTTTGAATGTATCCTGTGGAAAGTATATGTCTTATAGACAATCGGATCATTCTTGCGGTTGGATTGGGATTAAATCCTCCACGTTGTCTCAGTTTGGAAAATAAATGTTCTACTGAATCTTGATTACATAATCCTGTCGCAAGTTCAAATCCTTCATATTGACTTGAAAGTTTTTTGAAAGTTTCAAGAATAGCTCTTACTGTTATGATAAAGCCTCTAAAACAAGGAATTTAACTTATGTTTTCTGCTGATTTAGACCATCTTGAACACCATTTGATAAAATCTGTTAATAGATTTTCAATATCTGGATTTTTGGAGGATAATGGTCGTTTGCCACCAAATGAAATCTTCAGACTGTAACTGTTGCACGCATCAATAACATTATTTAAGCGCTCTGCAAAATCAGCTGTTGCTTGCCACGTATTTGTATTTAATTCTTTCTCCTGGCCGGCTGTTTTTATTGCGGCTGCAAAAGTATGGCTGAATATCTGGAATGCTCTTTTCACATTCATTGATTCAAAAGTATTTGGACGAATATGTGCTTCTGTTATATGGGATAATAAATTCGAACCTCCTTTTGTGGCATTATCAATAGACCATGTCATTTCGAAATCCGAATATGACGCGATAATCTCCCTATCGCAGTAAATATTTTCATGCGTTCTAAGGAAACTTGCTAATCTTTTAACTAAATGTGGGAAATCAAACGATGCATTATATTTTTTTTCCATTATATACAAAGTATGGATTTTCTGCATTAATACCAAGTTGAGTATAAGCACTTTGATTACATGTGCCTTGATCACATGTAACCAATTGCACATCAGCACCCGTTTCGTTCAATCTATCTAGACATTCTTTCAGTAATATTATTATTTCCTCTGCTTTCATGCATTTTCCTGGAAGGAAATATGCTAAAGGTTGTCGCCATGCATGACGTGCATTTAAACTGTCTAGACAAAATACAAATACGCATTTAGCTCTTTCAGATTTTTTTCTTAGAGGTCCAAGATCAACAAAGCCTTCTATTTCATCTAATTTGAGCGAACACTCTTCATAAGATTTTGTAGCCATTTCATCCCATTTTAAGGCACACACTCTTTCCTCTACTGGTATGTGAGAAATCTTTTCCTTCAATTTTTCAAATATAAAATTACAAAATCCTGGCCGTACATTATATTCTTCCAGCCATCTTCTAACAGTTTGTTGTCCTGGAAAATTGCAACCTGCTTTTCTTAAGCGATAAAAAGCAGCCGCTGAATAATAGTACAATTGTCTTGAAAGATTTTTTTCTTCTCTGTATATTGCTGCGTGAGTAATATGTAGTGCAAAATTAATATTTGCTTTCCCAACNNNTTCTTCTGTATATGCTGCGTGAGGTATATGTAGTTGCAAATTAATCATTGCTTTCGCAACAGGATGCAAATCTTGCTCATCTATTAATTTTTTTAATATTTGCTTTTTAGATTTATTATTTTTAGATTTTTTACCAATTCGTGGAATACGACGTAAACGGTATTTTAAATCATTTATTTGCCTTCGTAATCTAGTATTTTCGGATTTTAAAGATTTAATTTGCTTGCATAGATTACTTATTGTTGTTGTATTAGTTTCTTTACTTTTTATCTTTTTATTACATGGAAAAGGCGTAGAGACTCTCTTATTTTCTTTACTTTTTGTCTTTTTATTACACGGAAGAGGCGTAGAGACTCTCTTATGAAGGCTCAATATGCATCCATTCCAATGTATCTTCTTCCGTTAAAGTATCAAATTGTAAATATGGTAATCGATAACATCGTATTGGGTGTTTTTCTATAACTGGATGCTTATTTATTGTTACATTATTATTAATAGATGCAAATGATGCTGATGAACCATTCTCCTCCAATAATATTTCTTTTGCATTTGTTTCTTCCACTTGAATCACTTGTTCCTTTTTCATGATTTTTCTTTTTTCATTATTTAGAAAATTGTCTTCATTTTGTGTATCATGAAAGGGAATTGGCACGGCATTACGTTTTAATCCTTTATTAGCACTATTTGTAAATGCTTCTTGACAAAAATGATCTTCACATAATCCTACACGTCGAAGAGTACTAGAAGACCATTTATCCAATTTAGTATTTCCTGTGACAAAAAAGAAATAAAATATTTAAAAATCATAGTGCAGTTACATGGTGTATACTCGTTTGAGTATACACTACTGCATATACACTTTTAAAATATTATTGTATATGTGTATTCATATTAATTTGTTATAAATTTGATTTTACATAATTAAAAAATAATAAATTTCGTTTGATCCGTTTCATGTTCTCTCTTAAACCCCAAAACTTTTATCTCAGACATTTTTCATATGAGATCAAGTTTAGGAGATATACAGCTATTTCCATTAAAATGGGATATCCTGTGTATATAAAATTTCCATTTCCAGACTAATACATGCCGAATGATTGAGATTTGATTACAAATAATGATCTTGAATCTATTGAATTATCATAACAGATAAGTTTTTTAATTAATAAGTCAACATACATCTACATACATACACCTCTATACACATATACGCATAAATACACAGAAAAAAAATGTTACTAAAGATATTGTGTGTCCACATTTAGATTTCAGATTGGTATTATTTTAATCTCATTTCAACATAACCATAACATACTAAAATAATAATAGCATCTATAAGATTTCTAAAAAGTATATATCTATAAATTAATAAGAGTGCTATATGACTTCAAAAAAAGATCTTTACATTCGTCTTCACAATATAATATTAATTGAGTATGAATTTTGTTTCATTAAAAAAATAATATATAGAGACGCTTATGAAACTTTCTTACAAATGTTGAATTTAAAGTAAAAATATAATAAGGATAATAAGGCAAAAACTTCTTTGGAAGAGGCTATATGACTTCAAAAAAAGATCTTTACATTCATCTTCACAATATAATATTAATCGAGTATGAATTTTGTTTCATTAAAAAAATAAGATATGGTGACGCTTATGAAACTTTCTTACAAATGTTGAATTTAAAGTAAACATATATGGATAATATGGCAAAAACTTTTTTGGCAAAAATAATTTTGAAAATACATGAGCTTTAGCACACATAAGAAACATTTTTTTTTTAAATAGAGAGAAAGAGGGGGGAGAGAGAGAGAGATTTCAACAATTCTACCATTCAATCTTTATATATTTTAATATAATTTGCTCACACACACGTTTAATTCTGCTAGATTTACATCACCTAATGCCAATGATACGAAGAATTATGACTGTTAAATAACATGATAATACAACAATAAAAATTACAACACTTATACCTTTATAGATATATATATATGTACAGGGTGACCAGTAATGACCGCCCACTAAGTACATAGTAATATTCCTTACCAAAAACTGAGACGAAAAGTCCTGAGCCCTTTTTTTTATAACGCTTAATAAAAAAGTTATTATTGAGTAAAGTCTGGCCAATCAGCGCCGACCTTTAGCCGCGCGCCTGGTAGTGTGCGTGAGCGCTCCGTCGCTACGGCGACA
>NW_021848655.1:45127-51409 GCF_003651465.1 Formica exsecta
GCGTTTTGTACATGCGGGTGCAGGATGCAGCACGCGACAACACTGATTGTTTTGGCGGGAGATCGATACGGCGTTCGAGAGCCGCATATTGACTGGTGCGGTTATAAATCATAATCACATCGAGCCTCGTCAATTTTTCGAGGATGCCAAAGACATTGTGCTCGAATACGTGCAAAACGTGCTGAAAAAACACTTTAATGTGAAAATTAAAACATTGTTCAATGGTGAATTTGTGACGGGTGATAAACGCGCAAATAAAAGTATCAATACGAGAAACTATGAACTCTTTCGCAGATCCGATTTATGCGAATGGTACGAGCGGCGCGTTGTCGAGCCCACTCTAGCATCGCTCGGAGAATTTCAGGAACGCGATAGCGGGTGGGCATTGTCGCGAATACTCGATTTAACCGTAAATATAGATAAATATAATCCTTTGCGCGCGGGATGTCACATAAAATTACCGCGGGCGATAATAATGAAGAGAGCGGTGATTAACGTGCAATCTAAAGACAATGCCTGTTTGGCGTGGTCTGTGGTCGCCGCTCTACATCCAGTTGAAAGAAATGCGGAACGGGAATCTTTGTATCCCCATTATACAACAGTACTGAATCTCCAAGACATTGAGTTTGTAACGGAGTTACTTTCGCGAGCGCGCGGATAAGTTCGGTCGGGATCAGGGCTCGTGAAAGGTGAGACACACGAAAGCTTAGGGTGTAATTTAGCGTCTTTATTCGCTTCTTTCAGCAATGGTCAAGTACACGAGGTTTCGTGAAGCTAACGCGCGGCGGATAATACAATGCGTTAGATTTGCTTCGCGTTCGCGACGTTCGATATATCGAACCGCTTGTGCTATTCGGTGGCGTACGGCGAGGCCGTGTTTATATTGACGACGCGCGAGACGCGCAAGAAACAGGGCGCGGTCGATTGGCGCGTATACGGCAAGGCCGTGTTTATTTTTACGGCGCTCGAATTGCGCAAAAAACAGGGCGCGGTCGATCGGCGCGTGTTCGGCAAGGCCGTGTTTATTTTTAATAATGAAGTAGTTGTTGGCAAATTAATGGACTGTGCTATCCTTTTTGGACTTGGATCTGGAGTATTCCAATATGTAAATAGCGCATCCTCCTTACATGCCGTTACATTTAATAGATTCACTGATGTTAACTTTGAAGTAGGAGGTAATATAAGGGATATGATCTGACGATTCCAATAAAGGTCTTTTGGATGTGCTTCCATTTTGTTTAAAATAAAACTTATATTTTTATTTTTACTCATATTTTCTTGCATTAGCAGCTATACATGAATATTATAAAGCAATACATGAATGTTATAAAAAAATAATATTCAATTATAGAAATACATATTAACACCCCCTCTGCCCCCTCTGCCCCTGTCTCGTCCTCTTATCCCTCGTCCTCCTCTTCCTCGTCCTCCTCTTCCTTGTCCTCCTCTGCCCCTGCCTCGTATTCCTCTTCCTCTTCCCCATCCTCTCACGGCCGATTGAACGGCCGAATTTATCATGTTATTTAATTCTTCTTTCTGAGACATAAAATGTTAGGAATAAATGTTAATAATAAATACGTAATAAATGTTAAGACATGTGTTAAGACATGAAATCGTAGTTAATTAAATATTTTTATAAAATGTAATACTTACACTTAATGTAATTGAAATTGCCGACGATGTTGATGCCGTCGTTGCCATCGTCGCCGTCGCCGGCATCATCGCCGGCATCGTCGCCGTCGCCGGCATCGTCACCGTCGTCGCGGTCGTCGGCATCGTTGCCGTTATTGGCACCGTCTCGGCAGTACAATTTCTTTCCTGAAAAAAATGGGTCAAAATTATGCACTACAAATTAAAAACTTCTGACAAACAATACAAATATAAGTTAGTTATTTAATAAAGGCTAAAGCGAGATATCTTGAAAACGAGCGAGATTGAAATTTCGACGTGTTGAAAACTCTATTCGCCGACACAAATAACCGTAAGAGACATGCCGACATGCACGATTATTGTACACACTCGAATTTGAAGCACTTTAAAATGTAAAAAAACGATATCATAAAATATTTTATCTTCCTTGCGCCATCTCACTCGTTTTAACAAGTCGGCAAAATTAAAACAAGAACAGTATTAAATAAGTAACAATCTGTGCTGTACTTACTATTGTCGTTGTTAACCGTTCGCTTCGAGTGTTCGGAATGAACTGGCTCGTACGTATTACGCGATACGCAGGTTACGCGTTACGCTTTAAGGCTCGTACACACTTGCAACAGAACATCATAACTGCAACATAATCGTAAACAAGATCGGATAGGGGTAATGTTACGCGTACATGTTTGAGAAAAATTGTCACCCGAACCGAACTTCGTCGCGAACAAGAACATTCTTGCGTCCCACTATGTTCGTGGCAGTCGTGAGATAACACTCAAAATGGACAAAGGTGTCGTAACTGCAGCAGCATATATTTATATTTATCATAAAATTAAAAAGAAAAAAGAAATAAATCGTAGAGTACCAGGTATATAAATATGAAATCGGAATTTTTGTATAGAAAATACACGTTTATTAATCTCATTGCGTGACATCTTTTCATCTTTTGATGCGGCGCAGAAATAACGACAAGCGACGGGACACAGTGTAACTCCACCGCGAACATTTATGTTGCGCTTAAATGTTCGGTGCGAGGTTACGGGGTATCGTCCATACATTGCGTCGGTATTACGCGACGGCGTTGCAGTTACGATGTTTTGTTGCAAGTGTGTACGAGCCTTTACGCTGTACCACGCTTGCCGATACCCCCGTTCGTACGCGCATTGTCCAATCCAAGCGGTAGGTCGCAAAAAAGCGAGCGATAAGTCGATCATAATAAACACATCTAATAAAACTCGAACACACTTTTTATTCTCAATTTACCATTAAATTAAACTTTATGAGGATAAACTAAAATAGCATAAATTAGAATAATATTTTTAACAAAACGTCATACTGCATATATAAAATTAGATTTACATGTAATATTGAAAAAATATATCGTACGTATCTTAAATCATAACTTTACAGGCAAATGAAAGACAATTCTCTGTAGCGAAAATATTAGTGGATATCATTGATTTTTACCATCCACTTCTTCCTTTTGTACAATGTTTATATACATATACCATGTATATTAAATGTGTAATAAATCGCTTTCGCGAGGCGGTGACGGATAACTCGGTCGGGATCCTGGGTTCGTGAAAGGGTTATCGAGACCCGAATGACACTATTTGTTGGAAAAATATAATTTATTGTCTGAGTGTGTGTGTGTAGTACAGCGAGAGTTGTATAGGTGTACGAGATGTGTGTGTGTGTGTGTGCGTGCGCATGTACAATATTAATCTGTGTGCGAGTCGCGTATAATTTACGTGTACGTGTACGGAGGTATGCGGGTATATACCCTGTGTATGTGTGTGAGTATGCAATGCCGGGGGTGCATTCAATGCACCGCGATTGCGCGCAGCGCGATTCGCGCTTCCGGGTGTTCGATCGACTATCGATTATAAATCGCGGATTGCGGGATGCGTCGGCCGACGAGAACTCCCGTCCGTGGTAGGGAACTCCCTTGCCACGAGAAGGTTGCCGATGCACAAGGTGGACGGAAAGCTAGCGAGGGGCCGAGAACTCTCGGCTGGGTCAAGTACGCCCGATCCCGTATACCTCTTGGTTTCGGGGTTTGTCAGGATTGCTCGTAGAGATGCCGCAAACTCTCGGCGGAGGCTGAGTACACCCAACCCCGTTGTTCTTTCTCTTAGTAGCTTTAGCAGGATTTCGGAAGGTTTCAGACGTCTTACTGACTCTGCTGGATCGGGAAGGTCTGGTCTCGTTAATCGAAAACGCGCTCTATTTATACTAATTTTGCGGCGCGCGCGTCTGCGTAATTCGCCTATTGTTTATAACGTAACATCGGCGAACCGGCGCGCGCGACTCGGGTATTTTCGGTAACGGTCGGGTCGGTTACCCGAGCGCGTCGTCGGTTCGGGATGTTTACGCGCGCCTAAACAGCGGTTTGATAAACGCGCGTTTCGGTTACGTTTAAAAATGGGCGCTCGGCGCCTCCGCATTTACCCGACCGGTGTTTGTCGGGCGGCGGACTTCCGGCGGATCGGCGGCCGGGTAACGGTGGATTACCGAGGGTTCAATTATTCATATATTATCATCATCTCATAATTATAATAAATGTTATCCAAGACTTCGTCTGCGCGGTCGCATAGCTTCTAAACGACGCGTCAAACAACGGATTGTTCCACAAAAAAATAGTCCTTTCTGCGAAATTTATCGTTTCTCACAATTTGTCACAGAAGTCCTGAATCACTCACCTCATATAGAAAATTACCACAAATTTGCTATCACGCCATGCACAGCAAGATTTGTTCTGATCTTGTTACAAATTTGCTATCATACCGTGCATGGCAAGGTTTGCCCTATTCTTGCCACTTTGTTGTCATGCCGCGCACGGCTTTGCCCTATTCTTGCCACAAATTTGCTGTTATCCCGTGCACAGCAAGGTTTGTCCTGTTCTTGCCACAAATTTGCTGATACGAATATAAAGATCTGAATAGATATAAATATATTACGAGAACAATTATATTATCATAGCATTTTTAATAACAATATGTTCAACTTTTTTAGCAGTGCGGTGAAAATACGGTAACCGTGCGGAGGTATCAAATATGCATAAATATTGTTGCGTCCGCGGATCGGAATCGAGATAAATCGAATCACGCAAGACACAACCGGCACTCACACTCCGCGTCGCAAATAATAACTCTTAGTTATGAAAGGAACAAAAACTTTAATAAAACAGAACTATATAGCTATTCACAGAAATAGAGAACAGAGAATATCGTAAATAATCTCAAACACGTCCGCGCGGATTGACATCAGTCACCAGGACTAAGATGGCGACCCAAAAACAACAAGATGTCCATCGTTGTTTAACAACAAACTCCCCGGCAACGCGCTTAGAGACGTTCTCTCGGAGACGGGCATAATCCAGGGATACAACAATATATATCGCTATGTAGAAGCGGCGAAAAGAAACCATTCGAAAAATTACATTCGTAGAAATCGCAAAGTAATGAAAGCTTAAATATCTATACCAATAAATAAAAATTTTATTGTTTTGTTTAAATATCTATGTTTAAATATCAGTATTTAAACGTATATGTAAAAAAGATATAAAAAATTGAAAATAAAACTAATACTTTTATTGCAAAGGTAATAAAAAGGGGGAAAATAATTTTTAATACAGATATATGTTATACATTACGTAGAAGAAAAAATGTATTTTATTGTACGTAACATTTAACGAAGATAACAAAAATATTATACAAAATATAAGTTATTTTATACGTACAAGAATTATCTTAAAAAAATTATTTTGTTTTCTAGAATCGTTTTATCGAGATTTACTTTAATAATACATTTATATGCGGGACGTATTAATGAATTTACAATTGTGGACGTAGCACGGACTCACACCAAACGGTGGTTTACCATGCCATCGAAAGTGGACGTGGCTATGTAGTTCCAAGCGGCTGTAAAATGGACGTAGAGGCGCTGCTGTACGGGACCGAAAAGCTATCGTACGGAAAACGCCGGGATGGCCGCTCTCATGCTTCTCTCTGGTATAAGGCATAGAGTCTTACTTCCCGTCACTATATGCATTACTCGCACTGCGTGCGCATTGACTACGGACTACATTAACGCATCCTTTACGTCATGATGACGTGCTAGCCCGGATTGGCTGAGCGTTGTCACGTGGCCATGGCTGGCCGGACTCGTGTTGCCTGCAGCATGCTCGAGCCACGACCCAAGACTCGTGTACCGGCTGTGTAAGAGCACATGAGAGCATAGTCGTGCTTACTTTTGATTCTTCGTGCGTGTACATACGTTCAAATAGTTCTGTCCTAGCGAAGTCCCATTGCGTTCTAATGTATACGCGCTGATATTATCCATCGGCATATTCTAAATATCTCTGCTCAATACTCTCGACTATCCTTACAATAGGAATTGTAAGAAAATAGTTAAAAAGAGACTATTCTCAACTGTACGTGGGAATATATAATACATATACAGGTGAGAATTTAATAATTATATTTATTTTGTCTATAGATTAATATATTTATCACTTCGTAGTAAATTTTTGAAGTATAGAATTACTGAAATGCATGGGCAAATCATCCTCTTAGTTGTAAAGAAAAAACGAACAAAAGATGTTCAACAATGTCTGATAGATTATATTTT
>NW_021848655.1:52704-55443 GCF_003651465.1 Formica exsecta
CATTTTTTTTTATAACGCTTAATAAAGGAGTTATTATTGAGTAAAGTCTAGCCAATCAACGCCAACCTTTAGCTGGGCGCACGTCGGTGAGCCGCGCGCCTGCTAGTATGCGGCGGCGCATACTAGCAGGCGCGCGGCTCACCGACGTGCGCCCGGCTAAAGGTCGGCGCTGATTGGCCAGACTTTACTCAATAATAACTTTTTTATTAAGCGTTATAAAAAAAAAATGGCTCAGGACTTTTCGTCTCAGTTTTTGGTAAGGAATAACGCTATGTATTTAGTGGGCGATCATTACGAGTCACCCTGTATATCAAGATATACAAATAAAGATATGAATATATTACGAGAACAATTATATTATCATAGCATTTTTAATAACAATATGTTCAACTTTTTTAGCAGTGCGGTGAAAATACGGTAACCGTGCGGAGGTATCAAATATGCATAAATATTGTTGCGTCCGCGGATCGGAATCGAGATAAATCGAATCACGCAAGACACAACCGGCACTCACACTCCGCGTCGCAAATAATAACTCTTAGTTATGAAAGGAACAAAAACTTTAATAAAACAGAACTATATAGCTATTCACAGAAATAGAGAACAGAGAATATCGTAAATAATCTCAAACACGTCCGCGCGGATTGACATCAGTCACCAGGACTAAGATGGCGACCCAAAAACAACAAGATGTCCATCGTTGTTTAACAACAAACTCCCCGGCAACGCGCTTAGAGACGTTCTCTCGGAGACGGGCATAATCCAGGGATACAACAATATATATCGCTATGTAGAAGCGGCGAAAAGAAACCATTCGAAAAATTACATTCGTAGAAATCGCAAAGTAATGAAAGCTTAAATATCTATACCAATAAATAAAAATTTTATTGTTTTGTTTAAATATCTATGTTTAAATATCAGTATTTAAACGTATATGTAAAAAAGGTATAAAAAATCGAAAATAAAACTAATACTTTTATTGCAAAGGTAATAAAAAGGGGGAAAATAATTTTTAATACAGATATATGTTATACATTACGTAGAAGAAAAAATGTATTTTATTGTACGTAACATTTAACGAAGATAACAAAAATATTATACAAAATAAGTTATTTTATACGTACAAGAATTATCTTAAAAAAATTATTTTGTTTTCTAGAATCGTTTTATCGAGATTTACTTTAATAATACATTTATATGCGGGACGTATTAGTGAATTTACAATTATGGACGTAGCACGGACTCACACCAAACGGTGGTTTACCATCGTTGAAAGTGGACGTGGCTATATAGTTCCAAGCGGCTGTAAAATGGACGTAGAGGTGCTGCTGTACGGGACCGAAAGCTATCGTACGGAAAACGCCGGGATGGCCGCTCTCAGGCTTCTCTCTGTATATAGTGAGCGAGCGATTAAAAAAAAACAGAACGTATGATCGAGAGAGAAAAGATACTGCAATAATGTTAGTGCGTACATGTATATTACTTGTGGAAAAGGATTCGTTGATATCTATAACCAACAAAAAGATTTTGCATTTTAACTAATATTCGCGTTTTTATCGGTAAAACAGACCTTTAGGAGCCCCTTAAGATAGGAATTTTTTATTTTTTGTTTTTCTTTTTATCTATCCTATTTTTTATTTTATTCGCGCATTTTTCCTTTTCTTTTTCTTTTTCTTCCTACTTTATAATTTTCAATAAACGGTTTTAATCAGTTTATGTGGACGCGTATGATTTTTCTTTCCCTTTTTATTGTATAATTCACTTCCGAATTCTTTTCGATTATCGTGTAGAGTCCGGTCCATAAGGAGTCCAATTTCTTTGATCGTCCTCGGCGAATTGTTTCGTCGTATAGAAGGACTATTTCTCCTACCTTGAGTTTAATTTCTTTAATATTTTTATCGTAATTTTCTTCAGTTTTTATTTTTTTGTTCTTTAGATGCTCCTTTGCAACTTGCTGTGAGGCGCGTAATTTTTCTTTTAATTTCTGTGCGTAATCATCGTATGTATACGTGGGCTTAGGCGACAATGTCGTCGGTAGTGTTGCTCAATGCCCGTAAATTAATTCGAAGGGTGTGAACCCTGCCGTCGTGTGCGGTGTCGTATTTTATTTAAACATTGCATAGGGAGTCCATTCGTCCCAATCCGTTTGATCGGCGTTTATACAATGTCGGAGATATTCGGCTAGAGTACGGTGAGATCGTTCTTGTGCTCCGTTGCTTTCTGGATGATACGCGGTTGTTTGAATCTTTTCGATTTTTAATAATTTGTAAGTGTTTTTAAATATTTCACTTAAAACATTTGTTCCTTGATCGGTTAATATTTTTTCTGGGATACCGTGCTCGAAAATTATTTTCGTCGCGAATTCTTTTGCAATTGTCGCAGCTTCTTGGTTCAGTATCAGAATTGCTTTACTAAATTTTGTTAAATTGTCTTGGAAAGTTAAAATATATTTTTTCCATTGTTCGTAATAGTTAATGCACCTACGATATCTAAAGCACATTTCTCAAAAGGCTTATCGGCAGTATCCGTTATTATTAGCGGTGCTTTAAATTTTCTCGATAGTTTGTTTTTTTGGCAAAATTTGCATTTTGTTATATAATTTGTAACGATACCGTTACTAACGGCCTAGCGGGCCGATCCACCGCGCGCTTTTCGAGGATCGGCGCTTATGGCGTCCCTAAGCTCCCACACCAATGTTGTGAGACGGGCTGGGTTTTCTCGCGCATGCGCGGCGAACGT
>NW_021848656.1:0-3370 GCF_003651465.1 Formica exsecta
ATATACACAAATATTACTCACTCTTTGGAAAACTACCAGATTTAACAGGGCTCTCAGCAGCCCCATCACCAGGTCCTTCGCCCACCATGACGCGTTCAATCGGCCTCGGCACAATACGGCTTCAATCAACGACGGCATTTTGAACACTTACTTTCATTTTAATTTTATTATAATGACACTAGACTGTTAGATAGTCCAACACTTTGTGACGGACACAACGGGATAGACATTGTCTCGAACATTTTAGAGTAGGAGATGTATCACTTACAAAGGACGCTTACCTTCCACATGATAAGAAGGCAAAAGTTAGCATGTTTCGGCGGACAACTATCTAAAGTCTTTTAAATAAAATAATGGAGTATTTTAATATGAATAACGGATTATTATAATATGAAAACAGCTTTGAACGGCTATCGAACGGCTATCGAACGGCTACCGAACGGCTTTTGAACGGCTTTGAACAGCTCTCGAACGGCTTTTGAACGGCTTTGAACGGCTTTGAACGATTATCGAACGTCTATCGAACAGCTACCGAACGACAAAACAATTATTTATACACCATTCAAATATTTAAAGTCTATGTCCATGTACTGAAATGTAACATCTATATTTTAATTAACTAGCTGACGCCGCCATCTAACGTCACGTACAGAAATTTAATACTCGCATACTGGGATAAGAAAGAGGAAAAGGGAAGAATAAAAGAAAATAAAATATATTTTAACAATAGTTTAATCTAAATAATGTTTGGATGAATCTTTATGATGATTCGTCCACCAATTGAATATTTTAAATACATTTTGTAAAGCCCAATTTTTTAAATGTTTTTCACAACGCATAGTATTAGTAACATCTAGCTTATTTAACGAACTGATATCTTCATAGTCCGCATCCAAGGTCTCAATAATAACATCGTTTTTCGCTAATAATAACGTCGTTTCTCGCATCATCGTCAAGTATATCAGCCAACTATTCTCGTTTTTCGTGTCCTTTAACGTACACGATAGGAGATGTTCCATCTTCCTCTTCCGTCGCACCCATCACAGCTCTCGTAATCAAACGCCTAGCCTGGCTTTACTAAGCAATAGCCAATAAAAACTCCAGGCTGTGTTTCCTCAGCACGTATTATACCTAATTTATTTGAGTCGGTAGTAGCTTGAATAATTGTCTCGCTGAGCGGTTTTAATATTAATGCTCGGTACGGATATAATTTTAATATCGTATCTGATAGCCGTATCTGCTTCTTATTATAATCGCACGTTACCTTGTGTTTTTGTAGAAAGTCTACTCCTAGGATTCCTTCATAATCAATTGGGAAGTCGTCCTTCACGATATAAATTGAGTGCCGTATTTTTCGGTTCTCCAGGATTATCGTTGCCTTGATTTATCCTATTGTATTCATTTTGTGTCCTGTAACTCCAGTGAGTGCCATTTGCTCCTCGTAAATTATATATCGAACAACGTGAAAAAAGGTTAATGCGAGATACGACGTTCGCGTAATGGTGTGATAAAAGAATGTATATAGAGCGTGAGAAAGAGTCCGTATAAAGCACGAAAGAGAAAACGCAGGACGCGGCGGCCGCGTAGCGGCGCGAGAAAGAATCTGTATGGAGCGCGAGAGAGAACCCGTATGGAACGCGAAAAAGACGGATTCGCGCGTGTATTTTCGAGTATTTCCACAAAATAAAAAATCATGCAAATCGCCGCTCTGTCTACATTATAAAAAATAATGGAAATCATCGCTTTGTCCAATTTGCCACGAATTTTGACTCAGATTATGCGAGCTATTCCAAATCGTGACTGGAATAACATACCAAATCTAAGGCAGGATTTGCGGCAAGTTAGACAGAGAGAAAATTTCCATCATCTCTTTATTATGTTCCGACCACATCCGCCTGCAATAGGTCGTCGTACCCGCGTATCGCGACGCGACGACGCGGAAAGTTACTTCTCGCGGGCGCGTGCAATTCCTCAACTAGTCTTCGGTTTTCGGCGCTCATAATTCTCTTCTCTTTCTCTCAAGGATGACGTTGGGCGGGATTTCTCTCTCGAGCGGCTCGCCGCTCCGAGTGTCGCCGCTGGTCTCGTGAATCTTTGCTAGTTTCGTCACTCTCCCCGATAGCTCGTCCGCGTCTCTCTTCAATCGCGATGTTGAATTTTCTAATTCTCGTATTTTCACCGCAGAATCAGCCGCAGAATTCGCGGCGACGCGCGATTTTTGGGTTAGTTCCTGTATTATTTTCCCCTGATTGAACAGTATTTTACGATCGCTCGCGCTTTTCGTCGAAGACTCCGCAGCGTTGAGCGATATTGTTTTTTTTTGCGACATCGATTTGATCGCTTAAACTATTAATTCGTTTATCTAAGGCATCGATTCGTTTACCTAGAGCTTTAGCGTTAGATTCTGTTCTCGAAACGGAATTTTCCACAGCATCTATCCGTTTATTCAAAACGTCATCGCGCGCTTCGATCTTGGAAACAAAACTCTCCGCGGCGTCTATTCGTTTACCCAGAGCGTTATCGAGCTGGGTGAGTCTCGTGAATAGTAGAATGACACCTTTCCCTGCTTCGTCCGCGTTTTTTCTCAATTGCGACGTAATTCCTTCAACGTAGCTTTTGCTCGTCGCGTCGGCGTCCTCCTCCGGCTTAGCCAGACGCTTTATCTTGCGCTCTCTCGCGTCGTATTCGACGGAAGAGCTTAGACACAGCGCGTTATCGCGCACGTAATTTCGCAGAGATTCGATAGCCGGACGTAGTCTTCCGATTCTCGCGTCATAGCCGCGGTTTTTTAAAGGCGTGCCGAATTTGCTCACGGACATCGCGAATTCCACGCACGACTGCGGCGATCGTCGATGCGACGGCTCGATTTATATTATCGCTCCTGTTTCGCGAAGCTCCTCGATTATCGATAGAATCTCGTTTTCGTGAGCGTTGTTGCCAGCTCGACGCGAAGCGTCCAGCAATCGCAGACGATCCACTAATTCGTTTGGATCGTCCCAATGAATGTAATCGATTCTATCGTTCGTGACTCGCATGGTTGACGGTACGCGACCCGCACCCATCTTTTTTGCGCTGCTGCCGTGAATAAGCGGAGCGATAACAAACTTGTATTTGTATCCCTTATTTCCTAAAACAGATTTTTTAGCGTCATGGTCGCGTTTATGAGCGTTCGTTGTTAACAATATACTCTTGTACGTTAATTTATCCTTTTCCGTGTACGTGAGACTATCAGGATTTTTCATAAAGATCAATTCGTACAAACCAGGGGTACCGATGTATTTAATTTCATCTATGAGTATGGAGTCATCCGCGTCTACATCGAATCGCCTATTGCCGAGCATCGCGCCTTTCGCGCTAATGTACACTCCGT
>NW_021848656.1:9954-11387 GCF_003651465.1 Formica exsecta
CCCTGATTGAACAGTATTTTACGATCGCTCGCGCTTTTCGTCGAAGACTCCGCAGCGTTGAGCGATATTGTATTTTTTGCGGCATCGAGTCGATCGCTTAAACTATTAATTCGTTTATCTAAGGCATCGATTCGTTTATTTAGAGCGTTAGCGTTAGATTCTGTTCTCGAAACGGAATTTTCCACAGCATCTATCCGTTTATTCAAAACGTCGTCGCGCGCTTTGATCTTGGAAACAAAACTCTCCGCGGCGTCTATTCGTTTACCCAGAGCGTTATCGAGCTGGGTGAGTCTCGTGAATAGTAGAATGACGCCTTTCCCTGCTTCGTCCGCGTCTTTTCTCAATTGCGACGTAATTCCTTCAACGTAGCTTTTGCTCGTCGCGTCGGCGTCCTCCTCCGGCTTAGCCAGACGCTTTATCTTGCGCTCTCTCGCGTCGTATTCGACGGAAGAGCTTAGACACAGCGCTTTATCGCGCACGTAATTTCGCAGAGATTCGATAGCCGGACGTAGTCTTCCGGTTCTCGCGTCATAGCCGCGGTTTTTTAAAGGCGTGCCGAATTTGCTCACGGACATCGCGAATTCCACGCACGACTGCGGCGATCGTCGATGCGACGTTTCGATTTATACTCTCGCTCCCGTTTTGCGAAGCTCCTCGATTATCGATAGAATCTCGTTTTCGTGAGCGTTGTTGCCAGCTCGACGCGATGCGTCCAGCAATCGCAGACGACCCACTAATTCGTTTGGATCGTCCCAATGAATGTAATCGATTCTATCGTTCGTAACTCGCATGGTTGACGGTACGCGACCCGCACACATCTTTTTTGCGCTGCTGCCGTGAATAAGCGGAGCGATAACGAACTTGTATTAGTATCCTTTATTTCCTAAAACAGATTTTTTAGCGTCATGGTCGCGTTTATGAGCGTTCGCTGTTAACAACATACTCTTGTATGTTAATTTATCCTTTTCCGTATATGTGAGACTATCAGGATAAGCGTCGATCGCGTCTCGCTTTATCATTTCGCGTTTAATCTCGTCTCGCTCGATCTCGTCTCGCTCAGCGCGCTCGGCGATGAGCCGCAGCGGGTCGACGATTGGCTTAAAACGGCTCTCCATCGCGATCTCGTTCTCCATTTTGCCGGTCTTTAACGCTCTGTGTTTTTTACGAATCGATGCATCGATGCGAGCGATCTCTTTCACCGTCTTCTCTCGTTCACCGATATCCGTCGCAGCCATCGTGATTAATAAATCGGTCCTTTTAGCTCGCGGGAGGAAGAGCGATCGATGCGTTCGACGTATTCGCGACGACTGATCGCTCTATGGTACGGCGAAATCGTTAAACCCTCGCCTATATCTGCCGGCGCTAAGCGCGCAATCTTTATCAATCAATAGGAAACCATATCTATATCGCCAACACGCGCGGCATAGCGCGTG
>NW_021848657.1:0-482 GCF_003651465.1 Formica exsecta
GCGATCCCCCTCTTCCCCGCGGGTCCCTCACCTATCGGTTTCGCCACGGGTTCCCCTCCCCCTCTCCGCGGACCTCTCGCCTACCGGTTAGGTTAGGTTAGCGGGTCCCTCGCCTATCGGTTAGGACGCGGTCCCCCTCCCCCCTCTCCGCGGACCCCACTCCGCGGACCTCTCGCCTACCGGTTAGGTTAGCGGGTCTCTCGCCTATCGGTTAGGACGCGGTCCCCCTCCCCCATCCCCGTGGACCTTTCGCCTACCGGTTAGGACGCAGTCCTCTTCCCCCTCTCCGCAGACCCCTCGCCCATCGGTTAGGACGCGATTCCCCCGCGTGACGTCATACTCCCCGCGTCGGTTTCCCCACGCCTCTCACCTCCCCTCAGAGGACCTGGGTTAGAACCGGCCTTACTACACTACTATTGTTATACTAATATAATAATATATACTAATATAAAGTAAGAATAATTACAAAAAGCAGTGAAATC
>NW_021848658.1:0-966 GCF_003651465.1 Formica exsecta
ATTAGAAGACATCAATCAAGAGAAACGATTTCAGCGAGACTTAGATATACTATAAGCACAGATATACTATAAGCAGAATTCAGAAAATAATCGTGCTAGAAAACGATGTTAATATGCAGAAGATTTAGAAAATAATCGAGCTAAAAAGAAGCGTTGCTATGAACAGGACTTAGATAATAATCGCTTCAAAAAGTGGCAACGATATAAACAAAATGTAAAAAATATTTGTAATAAACAGCGACATTACTATCAAAATGATCGTGAAAATAATCGCAGTAAAAAACGGCATCAATATGAACAAGACATAGAAAATAATCGCGCTAAAAAGAAACATCGATATAATCAAAATTCAAAACATATTTGTGCTAAACAACGCAATCGATATAAGCGAGATTGTGTGAAACTTCGTGTACAAAGTCGTATACGTTATTCTATAAACTCTCAGCGTGAACGAGAAAGACAAAAAAGATTAGATTCTAATCGTAAATGGCTTTATAATAAGCGATATTATCAAAGAAAACACATCAAAGAAGCACAAATTCTGTACTTCCATTTAAAAATCCCGATATTATAAAAAAAATTACTAAAAAATATGAAAAATTCAGGTCGGAAAATTCTATAAGAATTTGTCATTCTTTGGAAACATGCATTAAAGATATCGGAAAAAAGTTAGATATTAAAGGCCATATTAACATTAAAGATATCGCAAAAAAGTTAGATATTAAAGGCCATATTAACAAACGATTAGAAGCCGAAAAAATTGTACGTTGGTGCATGTGTGTTAGAAATAGTTATATCCGTGATATGTATAAAATGTTAGCTTCGATTAAAAAGAAATCAGAAGTGAGCTTGACTCTTGTTGCAGAATGTTCTACAATCGAAGAAAAATTACATGCGTTATGTGGCATATCTAGACATACGGCCTCATCTGAAAATTATTTCATTGATTCTACATATCATAATGTA
>NW_021848659.1:0-909 GCF_003651465.1 Formica exsecta
AAACGCACACACGCACGAGTGATGGACGGTACGTCGTTCGGCTGCTGTTCGCCACTACCCCAGGGAACCGCGAAGAAACTCGCAAGCCAGCCGAGAGACTGCTGACCGCAATGGAGCAGAAAGGCAGCCGGGACTCTCGATTCGTCGACCTCTACCGCTCGTTCATGCTGGAGTATGAGCAACTGAAACACATGAGTGAAATTAATAAAGGGTCAACCGCAACTGACACGGACAACAGGATCTGTTACCTACCACATCACGGAGTGCTGCGCAAATCAAGCATCACCACCAAACTTCGCGTTGTGTTCAATGGGTCGCAGCGCATCCGGTCAGGAGAATCGCTGAACTCGCAGCTCCTAGTAGGAGCTAACCTCCTTCCCGCGCTTGCCGACGTCCTCCTCCGCTGGCGGTGGCATCGCTATGCCATCGTGGCGGACATCGAGAAGATGTACCGCCAAATTCTCGTGCACCCCGACGACCGTGACTTCCAGCGCATGCTATGGCGTCGCGACAACACGCGTGAGATCCAGGAGTACCGCTTGAACACCGTAACATACGGCCTCGCATGCACGCCGTTCCTCGCGATTCGAACTCTGCGCCAGCTCGCCGACGACGAGGAATCTCGCTTTCCTCTCGGTGCCGTCGCTCTTCGACGTGACTGTTACGTCGACGACATAGTATCGGGCGCCAACACGACGTCAGAGGCAGCAACGCTGGAGCACGAACTCCGCGGACTTTGCATGGCGGGCGGGTTTCCGTTGCGAAAATGGGCCTCCAACTGCGAAGAGACCCTCACCGAAGTCCCGCAGGAGCACCGGCTCCTCAAGGCTCAGCATACCTGGAAGATGAGCTGCTGGGTCTCCAATGGCATGCGCGCAACGACCATTTCGCGTTCGCGATCCAACCCCG
>NW_021848660.1:0-34156 GCF_003651465.1 Formica exsecta
ATATATATATATATAATTGCGTGAAGCTAATGTGTTCAAAAATATATGGTTCGACGGGTATGTATGGTATGACATGCTGCTTCTCGTGTAATTGTATGAAATGAAAAAACTCGGTCTAGTTTTATTCCGCGGGATATTTTTGAGACACTGAACCTAATTTCATTAGAAAAGATTAAAAAACAACACAAAGTAGTATTACTTTAAAATTATATATTTCTATTATAGTTTTGCTGAAATTTTATTTCTTGAAGATCAGAAAAATATTAATTTTTCGAGTTCTAATTAGATTTTGTATTCTGAAAATATCCTACGGAATAAAACTAGACCGAGCTTTTTCATTTCAAATAATAACATGAGAAGCAGCATGTCACACCATCGTTTTTGAACACGCTATGCGCAGAGACTCATATTGAACAAAAAAAAGCTAAATATTGAAGATGTAAAAATATTGACGTACTGTTTAAACATCAATAAAAATATATGTAAAACGCCAAAAAGAGATCAATGCTTTATATCCATAAAAAAAAAAAAAAAAAAATTGTAAATATCACCAATTTATATAATAACAATTTCTAAATATCATCCATACATATAATATCAAATATGGAATATATGGAAATATATATACATATATGTATATATTTCCATACATATTCCATATTTCATATTTTAAATAAAGGTGTAGCGGTCACAATCGCATAACACGGACACGATGCGATGCGGCTTCCGTCGATCATTAAATGCAACAAAACGTAGCACTGACGCGGCCGGCCGCGCCCGTATAATACGGAGCGAACGGCTCCTTTTTGCTCCATTTTATCCGCTTGATACTTTCGTACCGCACGCATCACGTGCACGTGCAACCAGCGCTGCAACCTCGCCACGAAAACAAGTGCTCTCCCTTGTTATTTATCTCAGTCAGGACAGCGAAGTATCTAACCCTTTAGGGCCTTTTGGATATTTTAAGTTCAATAAACAAGTACATGAGAGAAAAATAATGTTTTTTATATCTTGTTATTTTCTCTGTCGGTAGCTCGAAATGAATACAATTGAGATTAAAGTCGTTATTCTGTACACGGCTACCGATAGCTGCAGGTACTGTAAATATCGTTGCGCATGTATTTTGACATATCAAAAAAAAAAAAAAATAAAATAAAAAAAAAATGCGCAACGACACTAGCGCTCTAAATTCTATTTGGAGATTTTCGATGACAAAATCATCTGCCACGCGAAAGTATTACATAATAATTTTTTTTAAACTTATTATGCATTCGTGATACGCAAAGTTTGAAACTAGTCTATTTGTTCTTATCGATAAAGGAAGGATATTATTTATTAATCTTGGGTGAAAATTTAACGGAACGGAGTGCAATATGCTCGGCTGATTGATCTTGGATTATGCGAACACGCGATCGATGGCCTGCCCGCTGCTCGAGAATTCGCATCACGTTCGGTGGAATCTGCGATCGGCTGCGAATCAGCGCCGTAAATTCGCGAGTAAACACCCGCCGCAGGCATCCGGGACCTCCAGTTTTTGTCGCGTGTTTTTTCAGCTGCCTGTTCGGACTTTATATAGTTGGACATTACCGAGTGCGATTCGCGAATGCGTCTGTTAGAGATATCTAGTGGCCCGCGAAAACGCCGCGGAACGTGTCTGGCAGCCCGTTTTGCGATCCGCAACCGATGAGAGTACGGCGAGCATGCAACGCGAACGATGCAACGAACTCGGTAATTGTTAGCACAAAGAAAAATGATAAGAGAAAGCGTTAATTGCGTTTATGTAATTTTTGCTGATCAATGTGCGTATATGTTTGAATAATTCATGGATAATCAAGTTAAACATCTTAAAGATACACATTGAATTGTTTTCTTAAAATATACAAAAAGTACAGTATTTATAATTAGGATAATATTAAAGGAGTTAAATCTCAAATGATTCAGGATATTTATTTTATTAGTTTTCATTTAAAATGCTTAATTTTCAGAAAAGTTGGTTGATAGTAAATATAGTATTTATAAAAATTTTATAATCTTTATAATTTTATAATCTTTACATCCAAGAGACTTTTAGACAAACACTTTGTATTCTACATGAAATTATATTGGAGAGATTTTAAATAATCTGAGAATATATCAGAGAGTTAAAAAGTATTCACATATATCTCTATATGAAAGTATTCTTCAAACACATCTTTCACGTTGGTTATTTGACATTTCGTCATTACGATAATTTTTTCTGCAGACAAATTGTATTATAAAGGCTTGAATGATCTCAAAATAGAAACGTTCCAATAACTCTGAACAATCGCGTTTAAATATGTTCTCGCGATCGTCGAGAGGGCGGGTTGTCGAGAGCGTTCCTCGCACAATCACGACAATCGATCCGCCGAATTTCAATAAAGGGCACCGGGTCTTCGCTGGGCGAAGGGACGGCTCGGTTGTGCGGCGTGGGCGGCCCTGTGACCTTGAACAGGACGTGCTTGTCACGGTGCGCAGGCGCGTTCGTCCGCAGGGTTCGATCATCCTTCGTCGCCGGGGACCCTTCGCCGCACCGGCTGGCTTGGAAAGTCGCTTTTCACTTTCACGTCCCTTTCCCTGTCCCTTCGTCCGCTCGCTTGCGTCGTCCCACGCAGCGCACTTTTACGATAAGAGCGAATGTCAGGTCGGCTCGTAAAAGAATCTTGTGTGGCAGGCCGAGGGAGCGCAATTGAGAATATATGCTCAGCCTGAAAAAAGCAAGCGAAAAAAAAAAATGCACACGCCTCGCGCAAACGATCGCGGACGAAAGGTATCGACGCTAACGCTCGATCGAGTATGCAGGCCTGATCAAAGGCCCTTTTGTGTTTCCCTTTGAGGGCATTCTTGAAATTCGGGCTTAAATTGCCTCGTTAGTTGGTCTTCGTCTTCTTCCGCTCAACTGGCCGGAAAATCAAAGCTTTCGGATCACTCGAAATTATTTATTGGTTTTTTTTATCAATGTTTTTACAAGTGATAGAAGATAGTTTTACAAGTGATAAGACGCTGAATTCTATCGTTCTTTTATGTTTGATGTATATAATATTATATTTTTTATTTATAAATAAATTTATTTTATTACAATATGCATATATACTATAATATAGATATTCTTGAATAAAATAATTTTGAACGCGAATGAGAGAGAGAGAGAGAGAAGAATAATAAATATCTCTTGCACATACCTACATACCTTATACATTGCATCTATTTCGATTATGAATAATTCTATAAATTTTTTTTTGTTATTCATGAAATGGATTTAACAAAGATCATATTATCTAAAGATAAAGATTAAAGCTAAATAAACTAATTAATCAAAACCATCGTGATGAAACTGAAATTTTGTCTGACACAAATGAATTTCACGCAAAGTTTTGAACAGAGAGCAGCGAATCAATATACGTAATAGAATTAAGTAACGTATAATTTTCTCGTTACGCGCGATGGTCGTATTGTCTATTTATTAGTGATCTTTATATATGCGAGCTGGTAGTTGCGACAGATGCTCCTGATAAGTGTTCGGTCCTTTATCGCAGCTGGTCTTATTGTTAGATAAGAGTGAGCTCCAATTGACAGACCACGATTCGATGGTAATTCTTCATTAATCGTTTGAATCGTATTATACACATTAGGCAATCGATTGAAGTATCAGGCCAGATAAAGGCGGATAATGTGTGTCTTTTAAAAAGAAACGTTCTCGTAGGTTTTATAAAACATTATAATTACAATGTTTTACACACACATATATGTATTATTCATATCTTAATAAAATAAGATTTGCAAGATAGTTTTTCATAATTTCTCTTATACTACTATTATAAATATTGCTATTTTTGATAAGTGATATAAACATTGTAGTTTGAAGAGATTCTTGACAATGACAAAATTTTAATTGTAAATTTAATTGAAACAATTTTTGTATCTTACTCTGTGTGTGCGAAATATAACATATTTAGACATTGACGTATTAGATATGAAAATATTTTTTTCGCTTGGTAGAGATATCTGTCGGGTTTTTTTTTTAAATAAATTTTGAAGTACAACTTATCCGCTTTTGTTTCTAGGATTTATTTATTTTTATGTTTATTATTAATGACGCCTGGATGTGATTGAGCATTATCAACCTCCGCCAGGCATGCATGCCATGTTAACTATAAAATTCATGTCAACGCTCGCTCTCGTTGCCCGATCAATATCCGTTGCGAAGCGGTTTTCTCATGCGCGCCCGCCGCTGTTTCGTTAAATAATTCGAGAAAAAAATGAAGCTACGAGTTTAAAAATTTGCATGAAAATGAACAAGGAATAGAATTTGCATCGTCGAAGCTGTCGTATATGAAATCATCGCGAAGAAGCGCTTAATCTCATTGTCATGAAAAAGAGACATAAAATTAATTCCAATTTCGAAAATGGATAATTGACAATTTTGTCGAAAAATCGATAAGGAAATATAAGAACGCCGAATATTTTAAACCTAATCATTGAAGATCCGAATATCAAAACGAGAGATTCTTCACGTAACAAGATTTCATTTGCGATCGAATCTATGTACAAGAAAATAGTCACCGTCGAGGAACATGAGACGTTAATTTGTTTATTCTTCTTATTTATAAGAATATTGTGTCAAAAAAGAAGTTATCGTCTTCCCGAAAAATTGAGCGCAAACATAAAAAAGCCGGAACACGTCAGCTTATTATCTTTATTGACATCCCAGCTGAATCTGCGACAAGACAAATTTGACCTCGAAACTGCTCCAGTTTTTCCAGGACAGTATCTTCGACTCTGATTTTTCTAGAAAAGCTGGCCACAGAGACAAAGACCTTCGAAGCATGTCGGTAAATTCGCAGTGGACTTCTGTTTAAAGCACGACTGTGCATGCATCTCAAGCACAACGAGCTCGTATAATCAAGCAACTTATTTCCAACATTCCAGACCCGATTTTACTGATTTTTTACCGTAATTTAAACGGCTACGATAGCAAAAATATTATTGGCTTTAAAAAACCGTGGTTTTGACATCGTTGTTATCAGCAAGTAAGGAGAGAATCTTCTAATATCTCGAAAAGCTACATATAACAAGTTGCATCAAACAGATTACTTTCATCCATCTAATTTTCATTGTTTCAAGGATTAATCGATTAATTTAATCTTTCGTCTTCAAGTTATTTAATCGGATGCAAACACTAAGTAACAAGAATTTCTTGATAAACTAAAAGCTGGACCGGCAAATTTATGCCATCCACGCAATTGTTATCGTCGCAAAAGTTAATTTGCCGATTCCTAATACCGGAATTGTTTAAAAGACCGCGACGATCCGATACAAAAGGATTACGGAAGCTCCCAGAAATTATCATAGATTTCGAAGTAGATAATTTCCGAGCGTATTCTCGGTGGTTGAGCTCAGTCGATTCGCTCGTTGCCTAGGAATGTTCGGCAGGAAATTTCCATTCCAGCGATTCGATCGGGCTGTAAAGTACGGCTCGGGGCCCTGGCATCATCCTGATACGAGTCTGCCATCGTAAAGGCCACGGGAAGAGCCGACAAGTGTCGGAGATGGCCGAGGTGTGGTTACGCCGAGCCACGAGCTACCCTCGGCAGCAGCTCACGACTGGCTATGGCTATTGACCGAGCTTGGCAGACCGGCCGGTCAGCTGTGCGCCTCGCCGGCGGTGTGGTATTCTCCTACGCGGTCAGGAAGAAGCCGTCCACGTAAACGAGACGGTGTGTCGTCGGCGCCGGCGAGAATTAGCGACGAAGAACCGGAAACGAGCGAACGTCTGTCCGTCCAGTCAGATCGAGGTGGAGTCAGCCAGAGGAGAATCCTCCAGGAGAAGAGTAGTCGAACGGCGACGGTGGTGCTCGAAGATCACTCTCACTTTGAATGATAGACGATCGCGTCGACGATCTCCAGCTGTAGCTGCGCGTCCTCGTTATACATCAGCAAGTAGAATCGGAAGTAGAGAGAGAAAGACTGCCTGGTCCCATCATCGTCGTCGTCGGTGGATCAGTCCGAGTGAAAGCCCAAAACGATCCGCTCGCTACACACCGCCGCGAAAGATATAAAGACAGTCGGAGTAGGAGAGTGAACCAGACGAAGCGCACACACAGAAAGAAAAAAGAAAGAGAGAAGAACATACCGAGGAGAGAAAAAGAGAGAAGGAGGTTCTTGGCCCACGGGCAACACTCGACATGTAAAGACCGACCGGCTGTGCACGGCCAGAGCGTACAGACGATCCCGCGAGAGAACGAGAGAGCGGCAACGAGCGATCCGGAGAGACAAAAAGAGAGAGAGAGAGACGGTGGAAGGGGAAGGGATGGTGGAAGAGAGACAGATAAAAAGAGAAAGATCGAGTGTGGGAGAGACGCGAATTGAAACAGAAAGAGAGGAATAGGCAGATAGATAGGTGTCCCTATGTGCGACGAGTGACGTGTGCGCCGCTGCGTGTGTAGGTGTGCGTGCCTGATACAAGCAGATCGCCGGTTGCAAAAAAGTGCAGTGCTCCTGCAGTAGACTTTTCCATATCGAAGAAGAACTGCGTGCGTGCGTGCGTGCGTACGTACGTACGTGAGAGTGACGTGCGTGCGTGCGTGCGTGCGTACGTGCCGTCCATCCGTGCCGTCCGTGCGTGTATACGTGCTTCTCTCCTTCTCTCTCTCTCTCTCTCTTTCTCTCTCTCTCTTTCTGTCTCTCTCTCTCTCTCTGTCTGTCTGTCTGTCTGTCTGTCTGTCTGTCTGTCTGTCTGTCTGTCTGTCTGTCTGTCTGTCTGTCTGTCTGTCTGTCTGTCTCTCTCTCTCTCTCTTCTTTGTGTATGTGTGTGCGCGAGAGTGCGTGCGCCGCCTTCGCGATCGCAAAGAGACAGACACACCGGCGAGTTTTCGACCGTGTATCTGCGAACGAGGACGGACGAGAATCGCGACCGATCGACCGAACGACTGATCGATTCTTCTCTCTTTTCACGATTTACATGGTGAATCTGCTACGAGAGGAGGAACGGACGGAAGCGAACAGAACATTCGGAAGGGCAGCTAACTCGGTTTCGTAGAGTACGCGCGTCAAGCGCGAGAAAAGAAAGAGACAGAAAAAAAGAAAGATATAGTAGAATATCATCCAGAGAGGGATCAGAAGGTGGACGTCGCGGCGCCGACGTCGAGAGGATACGTGGACGGTTTTACCGGGTGGAAACAACCGCGATTCGTCGACAGAGAGAAGAGGAGGTAATAGGATCGTCCGCCACCAAGGTCTACCTTGCCGGCTGAGAGAGAGAGAAAAAGAGAGAAAAGGAGAGAGAGAGAGAGAGAGGAAACGAGACAGAGAGAGAAAGAGAGAGAGAGAGCAAGAGTGAGTGAGCGAACGAACCTGGTACACACGTACTCCGACTCCAACTTTGCCGTTGACTCGCGGTCGGTAAAGCATCGGGACGACGGTGGCGGTGATCCAGCGAGACACTAGCGTTCGCGAACGAGCGCGGCGGTTGGCAGTCGCGGCTTTCTGGTGGACGTGATAAGGACGAACGGTGCGATCCGGCGAGCAAAGCGGTCGACCGTGCGAGAACGAGTTGCGGGAGAAAGAAAGAAAGAAGGAAAGAAACGAAGAACCGATCAGCGATATCCAGCGAAGAGGACAGTAGTATTTGTGAAGAATTTGATATTACATCCGGTGCTACAGTGTGCTATGATCTTGCTATGATCTTGCTATAGGATCTAGAGAACCGAAAGAAATTTAAGAGAGAAAACAAGAGAGGAGGTGAAGAATAAAGAAGAACCGAAATCCGTGCGACGAAGAAAGCCACAAGGTAGAGGACGAGTTCTTGGTCAGCAACTTTGGCGGTGGATTTAATCGTGGTCGATAGCGCGGGGAAAGCAAGAGGAAGCCAAAAGGAAGAAAGGAAATAACCGAGTGTCCTTGATGGGTCATCCGGCACTACATGATCGAGCTGTATCGCGACCGACATTAGCTCACCATCGTCACATCGGGGGAGATTAGAGGCGACCCACGTTTTACTCGCTCCGTTCGGACAACGCGACGAAGCGGCGGGACGAAGCGAAGAGAGGATCTACTTGCTGATCAGCGCGAACCCGGGCGATAAGCAGAGCTCGGCCGTCTCGAGTTGAGTTGAACCGCTGACTCGGCGAACACGGGAGCTGGCTGTTTAAACGCTATTAGTGCCCGCGATCATTTCAATTATCCGCGAATAATTTTCACGTTTGCGTGCAACGATCGTGTACGATCGTCCGCTGTTTGACCCGGTCGCTATCCTCACACTACCTGGTGCATCGATTTCCTTAACGGAAACGAGGACGAGACTCGCCGATTTTCACGTGTACACTGTCGACGATTCTCTGAGAAGATAACCAAAATCCTGGATCCTAACGAGTGAACGATAATGAACTACGATTCTTTGAAAATCGATGAGATCGAGCACGCCGTAGATTCGCTTGGAGTCTCGATGGCTTGATCCACCAATATTAATCGTTACGAGGATAATCCGGCGGTATCGTTTCGATTGATTCGTCTAGGACGATTTCCAAGATAATCCCGGACGATATCGACTTTCTTCCTCCGGCATCATCCGGAATTTAACACCCGATCGCGCTCTCGACAAGCCACGAAGATTATCGCCTGTACGCTCGCACTCGCGCGGGGCTACGCTTGAAAATCGCTCGGTGTCGTTGCTTGACAAAACCGGTTTCGTTCGGCTCGGCGAGTCTCGGCGTTTATACAAAGGTCGTGTGTGAGAGCGCGCTGAGCGCGCGACCACGAGAGAGTGGTAGGAGTGAGATTTATGGAAAACGAATTTACACGAGGTCACACCTACGGGAGCGGCTGTCTATCTCTCTTTCTCCTTTTTTGTATCTTTGTCTTTCTTACTCGTCCGTCTCCTTGTAACTCGTTCTCTCTCTCTCTCTTTCACTTCTCTCCCCCGTTTTCCTTTGTTCATCTATAATTTTATCCGCACGTTAGCTCTGTTAATAATAATTACGGAATTTGTGCGAATAGCGAAGATCACCGGTCAGACGTCGACCACGTTGAAGAATCTTTGAAGAATCGAAATCACGATCGATGAGAGAATGATATTGCTCCGATATCAATTGGCCGGATAAATATGCCATATTTGCAACGGCCTTGAAGAATTTCTTCGCGTCGTCGAAGAATTAAAGGCGGACAGAGATAATGAAGTGTTCGATGACAAAGTCCAGAAGATTTAGTAAAAGGATGAGCCAACAAAAGTGAAGATACTCAGGTCTTTAGAATACCTAAGATCAGAATTAATTTATCAGGAAATTTATGATAAGAAGAATTTTATGCCGTCAAATCATATTCTACAATTAATACGAGAATTAGCTAGTAAAATAAATTTTTGATTGCACACTACGTGAAATCAGTTGAATAATTATAACGGAATAAACTCAAACATTTTTAGAAAGAGAGGAAAAGTAAGACATATTTGAACATTTATGTGATCAGTGCATTATATTTAATCATAATTAAACGTGTGTTGAAGATTCAAGCGTTTCCGTTTTCAAGTGTCGCGATCGATCGAGTGCGTAATCACTGAATAGAGAATCTCGAAAACTTGGGAAAATGTCAGGGGACCTAAGTAGCCCGCGGAAGGAGCAGGACTCCTGGTCGCCTGGGTCGAGTAGCAACGCGTTAATTGCGAGAACATCGACATTGTCGAGAAAAACTTAGCCGTCTTATCGCTCGCTTGATGATCGGCTACGGTGACGATGAAACGTGTGACGAGCGCATCCGTTGCGGCCGCTACGGCCGCCGCAACCCAGGTGCATCATCAGGCCAGGATCCAGGAGTTGTTTGCTCCCGGGCCGGCGACGACGACGACAAGTATGAATACGGCGATGTACGTCGGCGACTCCTACGCTGACGAGCAGGATAAGCAACTTACGATACCCTCCTGGCTTGAGCCGAAGGGCTCGCCGAAGATCAGCCCCGGAACGAACGACGACAGCAAGGCTAAGTCTACGGCGATGTCGCGACTATTAGCCGTCGATTCCGATAACTACATGCTGCGCAAGGGCGCCGCGGCGGCGACAACACCGGTGACACACGGCGCCGCGGCGCCGTCGTCCACCGCCTCCTCGTCGTCGCAGTCATCGTCGTCATTGAACGGTTCCACGAGCGTGCAACTGCAACGGCAGATGCAGAGTCTCGCCATCGGATCGGCCACCGCGCCGTCGATCCTGGCGACGTATGGCAACAACGGCGATCACGTCAATGTCAACGTCGGTCAGCTGTACGATGTCACGCGTACGACATCGAGATCGACGGCGCCGTACACGTCGCCCAGATGGTACGCCGCCGGTAATAGTAACCAGGTGACGAGGCAGCATCGAGAGGGAACGTTGGCGGCAGCGCAGCTCGAGGAACAATCTCTGCAGCAACAGCAGTTGCAGCTGCAATCGCGTACGACGACGACGACGACGCGCGGCGACGCGTCGACGCCCGCGACGTCGGCGGAGGGTGTCGAGAGCGAGCTCGGTTTTACAAAGTTGGTGTGCGCGAGACTGGTGTCCTTTCATCGGTACATGTGTTGGTGCGGCGCGCAGCCTGCCGTGACGGAGGCCGCCGATGCGAACTCGGTCGGCGATCGCGCGAAGGGCGGCAAGAGCGCGGCTACCCCTTACGAAGGGTTAGCCGCGAGACGAACGGTGCGCGACGATAGTTGTAGTAATAGTAGTCTATGCTGCTGCATGTGCGGTTCTCTATGTCCCGCAGAGTGCCACGCGTGCTTCCACATCGTGTGTTCGGACTACAGCGGCCAGCACCTGTGCCAATGGACTACCAAGGGTCACGCGCTACCCGGCCAGGTTCACGACAAGGACAAGGTCAGTAAACGCTCAATGCCTTCTCGTTACATTACGAACGACGTATGCATTCGAATTAGTCATACTCGAGTCGAGTCTCCGTGTTAAGTATTTCCTACAGGAATCTTTGGTTGATGTGATTTTTTTTTATCACTCGGTAAAACGAATGTCGTTATGATACGTTGCGGTTTGAATTATTGCTCGAGAAACATTTTTTCTTCACATTTTTAAAAATGTAGATTTGTGAAAATTCTTAACGCGAAAAATCTATATTATATTAGTAGTAGATATTTTTACTAGTATATCCAGCATTTTTTTTACAATGTAAATCGATTTGTTTCCCTTGCAACTCACATTTTTTCTATACAAGAATTTGACATGACCGAATTATCTTTCGCGCATGTACTATCACAGTTTGGCGAAACAAAAGCGTGCAGAAATCTCGTACAATGCTCAAGGCAAAATCACAATATTCAACGTTAAAACCTCAGGCATTGAAACAAAAAGTTTTTTACCTATATCGAGATGATCGCGCGCAAAAAATGTCGAGACCAAAAAAAGTAATATTTTCGGTGTAGGTGTGTGTGATAAAGATTTATTTTTTATTATATTTCATAGTAATTAAAGCATTAGCAAATGCAGAAAATTTTCATGCGCTATCAGGTGCGTAAAATTTGTAACGTACGAAATATTTTCATCGTGAGAAAATTTTATATTTTCTTGAGATTTTCTTTCGTCTTTTTTCGCACGATCAATACTTAACTCTTTAATCTTTCTTTAAACAATTATATTTTTTTTATTTATTTAAGTAATTGATAGTTCACACAATCTGCTAAGCATTAAACTAAATTAACGATTTTTTTTATCTATTTTATATCGTCTCGATATAGAGGAGAAGTTAACTGTTCCAATTTCGAATGAGTCTGTTCAGGTATGAGATTTACATAGCGTTGCCGCTATTTACTACGAAAGTTTATCCCGAGGCGCGAATTTTACATAAACATGCGAGCGGCGTTTCGTTATCAGGGCGAGACTTGCCCAAGGCTCGATGGAGTAACGATCGAATTTCGACGGTGCTCGGCATAAAATTGAAGCGAAAAAAAGAGCAAAAAATCCAGCCCTGTCCCTTTTTTTTTTTTATGGAAGGTGCAAATAAGCTGAAGCTAAAGTGAATGAAATATCAAGCTAAAATTCTAATTTGTTCAAGTTAAAATTATTTTTATGAGCTAAAATAAAGATGATTTATTATTAACACAATAGAACAAAATGAATAAAATTTAAGGTTTAATAATGTCAAGGCGTATTAATTTGAGAAACGATAATATTGAAAAAATATGATATTATATAAATTTGATTTTTTGCAAAAATATAAATTGGACAAAGTTATAAAATAATGCATTTTAATAATTTTTTTATATAAATCATATAGTATAAATAATTGCGTCTTATTATTCTATTGAATATAATGAAAATCGACAAGTGAAAATTATAATGAAAAATCAATCGTTTAAACATGATAAACGCCACATACACACACATATAAATGAATTATCTTTTTTACATTTTTTAATCACCGCAATTAAAAAAAACTAAAATTATCTTTTAGCAGCAATATAGAACGATATGCTTATATGTGTGTGTCACAGATGACTGAATAGATTAAATGAAATTAATCTGGTGCATTTACATTTATAATCGTAACATAAAAATAGACGATGCTAGGAACGGTGCATATATATTCGCGCAGATTTCAGATATTATCAAGTTTAATGAGTATAAGATAAAAATCATTTTTTGTGACTATCTAAACTTATTATTATAGCGCGATTTTAGATAGATAGCGGAAATACCATTGATTATATAACGAAATTTTTTCAAAGAAAGGCTCTGATGAAATCATTCTTATTTACATGTCATTCTATCGGTAGGATTTCCGTCGCAGAGGTGATAACTTCCGCGAAATAAGTTCCCCATAGCAGGCGTCGCCCAGACCGATGACGGATCGGGTCGCAAAAATTCGCAACGTCTGCGATCCGTGGGATATAGCGCGAGAAAGAAATGATCTCGGCGCGGATTAACCGAGCGTGTCGATCAAGCGGACGTGCAAATGTACACGCGTTGCTGATCGGCGTGAATTATTCGGACGAGAACGACGAACGAGGCTTTATCTCGCGGCTGTCGTCACGATCGCGGACTTGGGGTTACGACTTGGGGAGGTTACATTTTTCTCTTTTCCTTTTTTTTCCCTTTTTTTTTCACGTTTCTGCTTTATCGGGTCCGCGTTGCTCGATAACGGCAGCTGGCGACACATGGAGACGTCTCTTCTCTTCGTATCGCAACGTGCGCTCCCCGTCCGTCTCGCCGCGTCTCCGCGATCGCAATCCGTCGATTTATCTAATCGCGAACTTGGCCGGTCGTGTGGTGCGTTAAATCGCACCGTTTGTTCGAAGCTCCGTATCTTGAGGATCGAGAAAATCGGGAGATGCTCCTCGCGTGCGCGCGAGCGCCTTTGGCTCTTACATAATCTTCGGCGATCGACACCAGATAACAATAGCATTTATCTAGAAAGAGAATAGAGTCGTTCAGAAAAGGAAAAGAATAATAAGACACGTTTCGTTCCTTTTATCACTTTTTTACAAGTCTACGTAATAGTAAACGTCAAACACGTGTAAGTACTATATTATACACGTGTACATTAAATAATCATTAAATGGAAATCATAATTATCGATCATAAGAGATTAGTGTGATGATGGAAATAACGTTATAATTGTATAATATATAATAATATTATATGTGTGTCTGGCTTTTATTACCGTCGAGGGCTTAATTGCTCATTGATAATTAAATAAAGATTATTAATGGTATTTGAATTTTCTATTCGATTCAAATTGACAGAGATTTTGAATTAATCAATTGATATATCTTTTTATTTATTTTTAATTTATTCTTAATTTGAATGAACAAAGTGAATAAGGAATGAGAGAATTAAATAAATTTTTTTAACCTATTATATATATAATGTTTACAGAAAAAAAGCTCTCTGATTGAGAATAATTAAATTTGGAAAACTCTCAGAAGAAATTGCAACACGATATTGTGATTGAAGCAATTTAGTTTCCACCTAAATGATCATATAATGATGAGGAGAAATATGATTATACGTGTGTTCTCTCTGGCATGCCATAATAGAAATAGCTTGTATCATAATCAAATCGTAATATTGTATAAATACATATACTAAAGCAAATATAAGTGATTCAATTAAATTATAAAAAAATGACACGTTTATTGCAGAGATAATTAGAAGAATCGTAAAATTTGCTAAAATTCCTTATACACAGAAATCATCTTAATCGAATCGAGATTTTATCTTAATTATGATAATATACATGTTGCTAAAATAACAAGATTATTTGATAGTTGTATTGTAATTGTGAAGCATTATTTAAGTTAGATTAGTCATAAATATATTTCAGCTGTTATTTACTGCAAATGCAATGCTGATAATCTTAAAAATAACAATTCCAAATACTAGATTAATCTGATACATCGCTTTTTATTACTGAGAAAAAAATTAGGTATCTGAAATTAGATATATCTGAAGAGATCTAAATTATTCCAACTTTCACTCTTCTAATTCGACCAATTAGCGATTACTTCAATTTGCTACATGAATCGTTCTGTAAAACGGTTCTGGTATCATGGATTTAGAAAGGAATTAACATCACGATTGCCAGAATAAAAACACTCAAGTTTCGATGGATCGTGGTGAAGCCGGAAAATTGCCACACGTCCTCATTTGAAAATCTCGAGGATAATAAGCGCGTGCATATATGCTGGTGCTCCGGCTCATTATCCGCTTCCGCTTGCAAAGAATCGATTAATCATATGCGTTAATGACGACTTTACACGATTCACTGTTGATGTTCTTCTCGAATAATTCTTTATTCATTATCAAAAAATAGAGAGATTTTAATGTGTGTTTTTAATTTTTATTTTATAATAATTATTTTAGAGAAAAACAAATAAATAATGATATTTCATTCGCAACATATAATTTCGAATAAATTTTATCTTAACACGATATCAATTTGAGCAATAATTACGAAGATATTTAATGTTGAAAATTGGATAATCGTGAGAAGTTATGATTTTTCTTGGTAGAAAAAATTGATTCCGCGTTTATGCAAGACTCTGATATAAAGTAGCTTATATACACTTTTTTATGTAACCGTAATTTTTCCTCTCATTAGAGGAAATTATTGCGTTATCCTATTTGTCTAAAAACCTCCGATTGCACTACTTTATTTTGATTTGTCTTTTTACAATTCGCGCAATTTAGCCGGGATGATGGCCAGTAGCACAAGCTATGTAAATTCGCCTCACGTGTGTGCGTGCGCGCGCGATCCTCCTCATACGCAAGTGGACTTGGCTCGATTAGTTGTCGCTGATTCTCGTGCCATCGATGTCCACCTACAATCTACGTCTCGTTTCTCTGTTCACAGCCCGTCAGTGAGTGGACATCATTAAACGTAGTTGAATGGATGTCAGCCCTAAATCTGTACCGCTATGCGGACGTGTTCAAGTCGAAGGACATCAAAGGCAGCGATCTGCTTCATCTGGATCGGGAGAAGCTCATGGTAAGCCGATCATTTTAATTATATATTAGCATATCGGTCATCCGTACATCTTGGGATTAAAGTAACCAATGTCATTCCAGCGGCTTGAAAAAGTCGCTTCGAACGGAAGAACTTTGAATGTGGGACATTCGTGAGATTACTGTCGATATTAGATTATTATAATCAAGATAAATTTTATTCTATTAGCATGCCACTTTACTTTCTGCTTTTACTCTAATATAGTCATTCTAATAATGGCAAGCAGATTACAATAATTTAATTTAATGAATAGTCAGATACTTAAATAGAGTAGGGCATATACATATAGTAGAGTCATTATAATGTACTCTACCCTATTTTACTCCGGTTACAAGATTAATGGCATCGATATAGAAGCGGCATATAGTGGTAGCAAAAGATGCGATATATAAAGCAGCTAAAAATAAATTATAATTAGAAATCATTAAAGAGCAACTTATAAAACTAGTATTACAATTTCAGTGAAGACTGACCAGGATTTTTTTTTGTATTTTCTAACGCGTTTGTTACTCGTATTTCTCTAATTGCAAAAGAACAGTGACAGGGGAACCGATTCCGGCGTAGTTTTATATTAATCTCGAAACACACAGTTTCTTATTTAATGAACGATAGTGCAATGACCTCGTTTGCGCGTGTGTTCACCGTTACCAGCAATTAATTACACTATTATGGAATTTTTCTCGAATTTACCGGCAACTCTAAGAGTGCACCGGCCGGCGGTTTCGCTAATGATAGCCAACCATTTTCTTCTCGATCGACTAATTAATCCCGTTCTATTAATCGGCCGCGGTTTAGAGAAATGCAACTGTTAGATGCTTATTAAAATTAATTAAGAGTAAGAATTAATGCGCCGTATCGAACCGATTGCTGCGCGAAGAAACGATCGCAGGGAAGATCGTTTATTTATGTTTATTTAACTTATAACCGAACGGAGAGATACAATATCTGTTGGACGAAGTTGTTCGGCGAATCGAATGCACTCTAGAGAGTCCGGAGTGGATCACCGACGGATACGCACGTGATGATGATGCTGTCGATCGGCTTGCACGGACTCTACTCGGGTTTGGTGAGTCGTTCCTCAGTATCATTTGTCATTTATCGATTTCAATTTGGAATTTAGATTGGAGCAATCAGTATTGCGCGGGTTAAAGTTCTTCATGCGAGAAATTGATCTTTATATTTTATTATTATTGCTGAAGATGGACCAAAAAACGATCCGAAACATACATTTTTAATGCATATTTATCACTGAAATTTAACAATAAAAAATTTGCGCATCAATAATTGCGCGTCTTGGCTCTAATTATTTGCCCACTTAGAATGCACTCTAGTCGGAGCTCAGTCCGATTTTTTACGATGCATACTAATGATGCATGAAATGCACACTCTCACGAAGTAGACTGACCAAAACGTGCAAATTAAGGTTCTTTATGTTCCTGGATCCCGCTTGATTGAAATTTAATTCTGCGACAAATAATCGTCAGCAGTTTGTTATGTGCTGTATCTCTAATTTTAGAAAATACGCACAGATTTAAATTCTTCAGATTTAAATTCGATATATTGCTGACGCGTTTTCTCAAACTTTAACGTTGTATATTTTGACCAGCTATCTGCCTCATGATTGATAAAGTCCCATTTATTTATTCTGTATCGAACTCGTTAATTATTAAATAAAGAAAAGTACCTCAAAATACACACATTTAACATTTATTCTAACGTTTCACATTCCAGAATTAAATAAGTCATTTTCTTTGATCTGTTTAAAAATAGTATAAAATTTGCGCAATGTAACATATTTTTTCCGAGTTTTATATTATTCAGATACCTATGTGAATATATTAAAAAAATATTTTCACATTTACACTATACCCGTATAAAAATATTTTATAACATGTAACTTGGAATTTCGAAATAAGACAATAGACTTAAGAAACAAAACATTTTTATTATATACTGTGAGAGAAAATTTTTCGATATTTCTGCCTCTGAATCATTAGTCCCTTGCTTTTCGCTCGTTTCGGGTCGTGTCGAGACCGAAGTCGGAATCGCGCGATCGAAAATTCTTCGGCTAGTGTTCGGGAGAGATGATGACCTCGAAAGAGTTGAGAGTATCTGGACGACGTTTTCCTTGGCCCGTTGACCTTGTAATTGCCCTGTAGCGTCTGCTACAGTGCGCCACACAGTCGAGTCTTTATCGAATCTCCCTCCCTCTATAGATCTCCCTCTTTCATTCGTTCAGCGCTGATTTTTCTTTATCGTCGAGCACGAAGCGATTTGCAGCTTTCGGCTCGGCGATTCTCTTCTTGTTGCCGCCCGAAAAGCTTCGTATTTGGTTTATCTTCGCAGCGTTACATACTTATTGTAAAATCTAACACGTAAAATCGACAAGAGACGTACGACGGGAGGGAGCTGGATTTAATGAGATCACTTTTATCGGCGCTCCCTATGTCACTCCCTATGATGCACTTATGGCATTTTTTTTTCTTTTTTCGTTTTGATGTCTTCTTCTTTCTTAATAGCCGCGATTCGAGGAGAGGTCTTTATTGAGGCGTACAGGATTGGTGGCCGATACAATTTTTAAACATATGTCGCGATCCTATTACCACACGTCTACTTTAATCCAATGCAATCGCGGCGCTTTCTGTATCGCTATCAGTGCGAAATATTGCGGTAGAATTACTGCGTAGTGCATGAAAATGTAAAATGTATAATTTACCGCGCCGCGGAATATCGCGATAAATGTTCTTTATAACTCCACGCGGTTTTGGCGTTTCAACATAGGTAACGATACATTTATTATCATGTAGGCTATTATTATTCTGTACGCATCGGAAAATTTAACGACGTTTAAAAATGAAGATTTTCAAATCCTCCGAGTTAAAAAAATTCTTATATAGAAATAATCAAATACATTATAAACGAAAGTTTCTCTCTCTTAACAAAATCGTAAGATATTTGTTATATAAAATATATATTGAGCACATGCAAGGAATTAAAAAAGAAATATTTTTAACCTTTAGAGGATAAGATACGAAATATACATCTTGTGCGATTGATAACGTTGAAACAATATTAGATAAATGCTGCGGTCTTGAAAGCGTAGACAGAGATCACTAGCGCACAACGTAAAACGAAATGCTACAAAATATATCGTAAAAGCGGTTTCATCGTATGCACAAGACGTAACTTTTTTATATCCGCTGACTAAGCTTTTTTTTGTTCTTTTTTTTTTTTTTCCTTAATGATCCTGCCATGTGCATGCTAAAATGCTAAATAAACGCTGTCGCAATGAAAACGCACACACATCACCGAGATATAGATATAAAATGCAACGCTACAAAACACAGAGTAAAGATGCTTTTTCTCGCATTGCGAGACACGATATTTTATATCCAATGACCAGAGAATTCGTTTATATTAAACTGATGCAATAGCGTAGATAAAACTATTGCGTCCGTATGCAAATATCAAATGTTTCTTTTATTACATTTTCTTCTCGTAGATATTATATTATTATTATAATATAAATATCTTAGATAAATCTGCAAAACTTTTTCTTCGAATACATATCTATAAAATGAACAAGTTGCCAATTTAACTTAAATATTTATTTTAATATACACACTATTATATACACACACACACACACACACATACACACACATGATTAATATATTATAGCAAGATACAATATAAAAATTTTAACTTTTGACATTTTTCTAACATCTTATAATACTAGAAAAAAAAAGAAAAAATAGCTCGATATATCTATATGTATAGACATGTGTTCCTACGCTTTTCTTACTCTCGGCAGTTACGTCGCGCGTAATGATCGTATCATGCATATGTTTTCCCTATGCGTTACCACGCGTCGCATTATCATAATTATGCAAGAAGCCCGCGCGCGGAGTAACGGGTCGTGATGGACAATCGAATTACACAGGTCGGTGTTGGCTTAAGTATTCTCGCACCGATATACTCCGTGGGAAAACGGGCGTTCCTTTGGACCGTAATTACACCGGCATATTCCACGACGACGGTAATTGCGCTTGTTCGCGAGCGAACGGATAATTAAAAAAATGGTTTGAATTGCAAAGATCCGCGACAGATTCACGCTTGATAATCGGGCTAAGAACAAACGGGGAAAAAGATTCGAGTCTCTCGTTCGCTAATTAAAAATCATGCAGAAATATTATCGGATTATCTTGTGAAACTAACATCCGCACTCGGGATTATTATTTTTTCATATATGTATATAGATCACCATAACTTTTCCGATTAAATTCTTTAGATTTTTTGCAAGAATTTACGTATTCAGTCTCGACGCGTTCTTCGCAGAATAAAAATGCGCGCCTCTCGCCAAGGAAACTATGTGCTCAAATCCCCGTATTATCATGCTAATCGACTCATAAATATATCCTTTTAGTGCGAGAAATCGTTTGATCTTTCGATTCAGTACGTCCTTCGAGGGAATTGTCCTGTTCTGAACGCACGACGAGATATACTGAAAGAGTTCCCTTATTTTTTTTCGCCAGTTTTAGATGTCTCGAATTGTTACTTTATTAAGGCATATCATTCGCAATTTTATTAAGAATTTATTTCATTTGAGAAATCACGCTAGTTTTATTATCAAGAAGTTACTTTATTAAGGCCATCAATATAATAGAGATTTTTTTTAAATAAAATGTATTTCTTTAAAAGTGTATCTTTATATATACTTTTAATATCGTGTTTTTATTGAACAAAAAAAAATGCGAGGAACGCGAAATGCGTCTGTACTGTGTCTGTACTCGGAGCGGATTTTCTCCTTGTCGCAAAATAGCGAATTCTCTCGAGCATTTCTTGGCACTTGGAATAAAATAACGAGCCCGTCAAATTTTATCGCCGCGCTCTCGCACGGCCGCGTAATATATCGATCACTTTACTTTTGCTGGCTTGTCGCCGCTAATAATAGCGTTTGGCCCACTGCGCGCCGTGGCGCCGGTCGAAATAGCGCGCCATCGTACGAGAACGTGCGCCCACAACCGAATACCATAATCTGAAAAAGAAACCAGCTGCCGGAAGCGCTCCCTCTCTTTCTCTCTGTCTCTCTCTGGAACTGGATTAATTTTCTTTTGTTTCTATAATAAAGATAATGTACATAAAATGAAATTATGATTACGAGTGCTCTCGTGCCGTTTCTCTTTTTAATACTTTTATAAAAATTTTTACACAGCTTCTTCTTTCTTTTCGAAAATAAGTCACATATGAATTTGAAACTTTGAGTAACTCGTGTGTATGTGTATGTATTATAATAATAAATATAATAAATACTAATGAACTAGTAAAAAGGAGCCAGATTTAGAATTAAAATTCAAGAGATCTTTGCTCAAACCATTCGCCATTTGAAACTTACCATTAGTCGAAAACAGAACTTGCAGTATAACATATAGTATTTCTTATGTACATTTTCGTACATTTGTAATTTATATTTAAAAAGAATAGATATACATTACATACTCTCATTTTTTCATAATTTAATATATCTGTATATGAAAATGTTCTTCAAATTTATATTTAATAAGATACGTGCTCTTATTATGTTTGAATTTTAATGTGAATATTTTTTTTAATGAAATGTCAAAATTGAATCGTTAAATTGTAGCAAAAATGTAAAAAATGCAATTTTCTCAGTCAGTCGCGGCGACAGAACAAAAACAGTGCAGTTCAGGTCAAGCTTGCGACACGCTTATAAATGTAGCAACGCGAATGTGGGAAATTTAAATTGGACGCGAGAAAAGAAAGCTACGGTCAAGTGATTCAACGAGACAAAATTAATAGAGGAACTAAACTACTCGCGCGACATTGAATCAGCCGATATGGGTCGATTAAAATAATGTGATTATAATGCGCGATTAATCGTATGACGATTATCTCATCAAGCGCACCCAGTAGCAAATGTGCAACTCATTGACGCATATCTATCACTTTGCATCGTGTGAAGGACTCGAACATTTTTATTCTTACCTATAATCAATTAACAATTTATCATTACATTAACGAATATATACACATATTAATATATATTTCTTAGATCTTTCATCGATTTTTTTTATAGATTTTATTAATTCCTTTTTTATCTTTCATCAATTTTCTATTTTTTATTTCACAATTTTAAATTAAGAAGCTACACACCTCGAGGATTATGAAATTTATACCAACTATATCTCTTTTCCTCGATATCCATATATTTATCTACGGTATCACTGGTATAGTTTTTATTTAATTCGTAATTAACGAATCTGTATCTATCTTTCTCTCTCTCTCTCTCTCTTTCCGTCTCCTTATTATATTTAAAATACTGCGCTATCGATCAATTATATTGTCCCTTGCATAAGCTACCTTCTTCGATAATTATAGATATCAATTTGAACCGTCAACACGTACAATATCTCGTGACAGAGATTCGCAAAGAAACTGTAATAGATGGCAAAGACATTTTAGGTTCTCTCGAAGATCTCCATTACGCGAATGCGATCCGCATCGCTAACTCGCGAACCGCGGGGTGCATTGTATCTCTTCGCGAGTGCAGTGCAGGTATTGTGCAACGGCGTTTACCCAACACCTGTTGCCTCGGCCGTGCTCTAGAGAAAACGAGATACTTGCCGGGAGAGAGAGAACAAAGAGAGAGAGAGAGAGGGTCGTAACGACGCGTATAAATTACGATCGTCCGTGTGTTCACCCCTTTTACGAGCGCGGTGCTCCCGACTCTTCAAAGTCCCTCTTGACTGATTTACCGCCACGGTACCCGCGAATTATCTCTCTCCTTGTTGTTCTTTTTAGCGATATCGCTATTCTTAAAGAGTAGATATTTTCCGCGGTTTTGTTTGTGGAAAAGGAAGGTGGCACGCTATAATTTATAACGCGAACAATCGCGATCAATCGCGGAATTTAGAAAGCCTGTGACTGTGTAGCAAATTTATTGAACTGATAATGAATTATATATATATGTACAAATACATTAGACGCTAATTGAAACATGTAAACAATAAATAGAGTATATAAAATATATTTTGCAGTATATGATATTAATTGATATTGATTTTTGACAATTAACAAAAGAACACTTTATCAATCTGAACGTCTGAGGGTTCTTTGAAAGTAGAAACCCAATTATATCAAGCCAATCATGTCGCAAAAAGAAAATTATTAACAAAAGCGACATTTCAAGTTTCTATGTAAAATAATAGATCGCAATTAATTTAATTCTTATAAAACTACGCGATGATTGCGCAAAATTGGGCGAAAGTGTTGTTGGAGATTAGAGACTATAATGATTCTGTGCGTCAATGATGAAAATGTAATTGTCGGCAAAAAAAGTGGGCCGATAGATCTCTTAATCAATCCACTATTTCTGAAACGTTGAACTCTAGTTAGCGTCCGCGGGCTATTTATGACGAGTATATTATTTTTTCTCATTAGTCACTATGTAACTGTCTTCACGCTCGACTTTGACACGCGTTACGCGCCCGCTTTTTATAGTCGTTCTCTTGGCTCGTGTTATACCTTTACGGATTTACAATCGTCACCGGGATACACGCGCATTTTTACCAGTAATGCGATGGAAAAGTCTCCGCGACTCTCGGTGACTCTGTGGAATTGGCCCCGAAGAATTCTGTCGTCTTCTGTTGCACACGTGGCAAATTAAGTCGGTCAAAGGTTACGAAAGTGCGAGATAAATATTTGAAACAAGTGATCATAATAATTACATAGTAATAATTTTCAAGTTATTTAAAACAAAATATTTCGTTTCACATCGTTTACGTAAAATGTGTGCTTGTTATATATTTAATATATTATATATTCTCTCGAGAAAAATAATATAAGTAGACAAATAAATAAATCTAAAATAAAACTTGGATGGTTAGAATTTAAAATATTTAATAATAAAATATTTTTTATATTTTCTCTATTAGAATAGCTTTTACCACATGTTTATATAATAATTTTATAAATTAATTAATTTTTTATTGTTTTATAACACTTTTATATTTAAATCAATTAATTTTTTTTTCTACGAAGAGTTATAGTAATACAATAAAAATTTGTGCCGAGTAGGAAGAGCTATTAATTCGTCATTCAATCACTAAACATATGTTTCAGTAATATCTTAATTATTAATTTACAATAATTTATTCATTTATTTATTTATTTACATTAGCCGATAAAATTATATATTTTGACTCTACATCCTGAATATAGTATAATTGTACTGATTCCGACAAATCAGCAGATTTCTCCCAAAGAAGCATCCAAAACTTCGACTGAGCACGCAATAACACATGGCAATTTAGAAAAAAATCAAAATGGGGAAACGAACAAGCAGATCGTTACTTCTGTCAAACGTATGGAAAATAGTTCGATGGTCAAAGTTTTGGATAATGGCGCTAAATGGGCGCCTCTCTTCGTCGAGCAAAATTTAACAGATCTCTCCCAAAGAAGCATCCAAAACTTCGACTGAGCACGCAATAACACATGGCAATTTAGAAAAAAATCAAAATGGGGACGAACAGTTAGATCGTTTTTAAAATACATATTTTTCTGCGTCGTAGTAGGGCTTTTTATTTGAGATCTTGTTGTCTCACCGCGTGAAGATTAAATCTGAAACGTCACGCTCGTCTTAAAAGATAAACTAGTGTCCTTTTTCATTCGAACACATGCGAAATTTCGCCGTGTGATTCTGTTGCAGAATATGGGCATAAAAGATGAATTCCATCAAAGGAATATTTTGGTCTGCATCGAGGAACTCTGCCAACCGTCGCCGCCATCCTCGGTGGCGACGGAGACGACGGGCTCCCCGGCTCTCAGCACAACGATGCCGACGTCCGGTGTCGCCCCGGAATCGGGCTGCTCGCTCGGAGTCAACTATCCGGGCAACAACGTGGTCAATAACGCGCACAATCTCAGGCCGCACAGCTTCAGCGTCTTGGAGAAGTGCGGCAAATGCCATAAATACCTTAGGGGCCTCTTACATCAAGGCTTTCTCTGCCAAGGTACGCCCGTTTTTCTCCTTTATCGAGTCGTAATCCGTCAAGTACTTTGAATTGACTGAATTTTATAATCGACGCGAAGGACCTTCATTGAGAGTCATTTTGTGCAATTTAATCTATTATATTTTTTTTACATTCGGATTCCTATTCTTTTCGTGATAATTACAAATTATAATTGCGTTTTCATTTTTAATTAATTCCTTGAATGAAGCCGCGTTATTTTTCTTTGATTCCATTTGATATCCATAAAATAATTATGACTTTTAACGATTTTATACGGACTGTGAAATTTATCATTGAAAATACTCGGCAATTGATAATTTCATGTTTACATTCCTGCATGACAGTTATTAATTCTGAAACTAGAACCAATAAGACAGAAAAAAAAAAACTATGCGTTTCGCGCTGTTGATCTTGCGAATTTTCTGCATTGCGCAGATTGCGGGTTGGTCGCTCACAGGACGTGTTCAGTGACGGGTTTGCCTTCCAATTGCATATCGGTCGACACGGACAATCGTATCAGCAGGTTTACTTCAGGTAAGTCACGTTGTTTGAGTCGCCGGCTCGGCGCCGCCTTCGTCATTGCAAATTTTATAGCGCGGCATAGCCGTAGATATAGGTATAAGATGCAGGACGCTCGTTAATTCTCCGTCGCGTCCCCTAATTGATAGAACACGGAAAGAGAGGCTGAAAAATTTAGTTGTCCTCTAAAATGGGAGGTTGCGTCAGAAACGCGCTCGGTGGCATCGTAACCGGCCACCGGCCGGTCCGGCGATCGTATGACGAGTTACGAAGTTAACAAGGCAAGGACGCCCGTTCTGGCGCCTGGCTGCGCGCACCTCGCTCTATGATAACCTGGATCACTTCACGGAGACTTGCATTTCACGGCTGACGACTTTCTTCCATTGAAATCCCTCCGCGTCGCGGTCGCGTGGGAGTCGCCTCACTTGCTGGCATTTAATGATTCTTAACCGAGCGTGCGAGTTTCAACACGGTTTTGCCTCGCTCTACGATGCATTCTCTGTATCACGAGGAAAAGTAATATCCATGCTACGAGAAAAAGACGGTCTACAAAATCTCAGCATTAGATTGAATTTATTTCGATACGATTTTTGTAATAATTTTTCGATAAAAAGTAGAGAGAGAAAAGGTTTTGTGTCAATATTCAATTAAATATCGCTGAAAGTAACTCTATGGCGATGCGATAAGAAGTCAAGCTTATTAAATTTGTGAAACGATGAAATAATTTTCGAGAAAATTGAAATTAAGAGATTTTATTCCCTCCAATCCATAATCATATTTTTTTCTAAATTTTTATAACGAAACTTTATGATATCTCGCGATTTAGATTCAAACAAATTTCGTCTATTGGACATCTTTTTAACACATCGACACATTAATTATTTTCTTTCTCTTCATTTATGCTGATAACTATCGACTCTTTAGATCGTCGGTATTTTCCCAAGTCGCTCCAGTCACCAGCTGGAGTTGCCTTGTAATGTGTACCTTTGACAGCGTGATAGTTAAACGGCGCGAATATCTCTCAGACAACGATAATCGGCAGAGACAACGCAGGCGAGGCTTAACGCTCGTGCCGTCAACGCGCGCCTCCAATGATGCATTTAATTAACGCTGCACACGCCGCAGCACGAATGACGGAATCGAATATTTGTGCATAGCAAAACCGCGAACACGGCGCCAGTCTTCAGGGCCGTGTCACCCCGTCGCCTCGCTGCCCCCGATCCTTCATTCATTTATTCCAGGCTCCGTCGTCAATTGCATTTGTACATATCGCGCGACGGTGCATCGATCGCTAGAAATTATCGTCCGACTGATAATGTTTATTCAATGCGATGTGTCAATTTGTGACTAATGATCATAATAACAATTTTGAGATTTAATTCGATAATATTAATGGGACAGATAATTCTGTGAGTAACGAATAGAGTTATCGGTGCGATGGAGAGTTTCGGGACATCCTGTTCACAGGATGTTAATTACGCTTTGATTTAGTTATCCATTTTATCAGGAAATTCGTCGAGGGAAGTCGGATCTAACAAACTCCCGTTTTAACGACCTCAGAAATGTGGCCATCCCCCCAATGGGATCGCGGACAATCTAATCTCGCGTTTTACGAAGGAGAAGGCTTGGTATATCGCGTCGTACGAGTGACTAACAATCGTCGATGCGGTTTTCATACCGTGCGGTTTCACACGTACGTGTACGCGATTGTTGCATCGGCTTGGGTTGATTTATAGTAATTGGTAGCGTTTAATCGCTTATACGCGAGTCATCGGCGTCTCTCGAGCGAGCTACACACGTGGAGGTGTAACGACGGCAATTACGCTCCTCTCCTGCGAGAGCAAAAATTCGAGTCACGTGCGACCGCACGCCGGCGACTTCGACATTGACAGTCTCGCAGATTGCATCTGTCCGTTTGAAAAGTTGATTGAAAATGACGCAGCAATCAATTTAAATCTTTAATTGTATTTGCTAAGGCTTGACATCTTACTCTCGCAGCTTTTCGATGCATAACGCATGAATTTGCAATGTTACGTTCACTTATCGTATTAATAATTATAAATTCAACGATGCAAATGTAGCGGTAAATGCAATTTTTAAGATATGTAATTTTGTAATTTCTATAATTCAATTATTCGAATATCTTGTGATTCGTTGACAGAGTTTTAGAATTCTAAATTGCTACAGTTTCGCAGAATTCGAACGCGAAATCGACGCCGTAAAACAAAGCTTCGAAAGCCGCAAATCACACCCAAAATTCGAGTATTCGTATGAGTGTCTCCATGTATTTACACGCGCATTGATTTATTTGAGTCCGACGAAACGGATTCGTGACGAATATCGAATGGCCCGGCTGTCCTCCGCCATGCATCCGCGCATAAAATTCGCATGCGTGTGCCGACGTTCACGCCCGTAGATCGTGTTTTAATTCTGACTTTTTGTATCCCTCCCTCTCGGTCACTCGTCCTTCCTAAGAGAATAAGAAGAAGATACGGTCATGAAGAAACAAGACGTCGCCGTTGCGGTCGTAAAAATAAATTTCTCTCCTCCTCCTCCTCCTCCTCCTCCACCACCTCCTCTACCCCCCCCTCCTACGCAATGTTCTCTGCTCCGGTCCGATCCGCTCGCCGCACTCTCGTCCTCTCTCTTGTCATAATGCATGCGTACGCGTCTTTGATTGTACAAGTGGCGTGTGTGCGTGGTATTCGCGAAAGAAAGAGAGAGAAGGAGCGAAAAAGAGATCGGCGGCCTGAAAATATGATCGCGCATATATCCTCGCGCGAAAATAAAGTCAAAGGTTCGTCAGCCGTGCGAAATGAAAAAAAAAAAGAAAAAAAAGGAAGAAACGGAAAAATTGAAGGAAAAGACGGACGACCGTAGGGCGGAGAAGTTCACTGGCGCGAAAATCCGCGAAAAACCGCGAGAAAACCTTCGAGAATTCCTCGGGCGGCTGCGGCGTTATGCAATTCCGCCGTCGTCGCTTTGTCCTCGCCGAATTTCGCGTTCGAATGGGACGTCTCGGAAATGAAGAGAGAAGCGAGAAGGCTATATTCTGGTTTCATCCTGCGAATTTATATTATTTCATGATTGATTGCGCTTTGCATGACATACTTTGACCTTAACATTTTAAACTTGACAAGGATTACAGCTGGATGATTTAAGTCTTAATTAAATAGGCAAGTACTGGAGCATGTTACAATATAGTTATATGTAATTATAAAATCAATGAGATAAACAGATTTTACAATTCGATATAATTGATTATTTTTTAAAAAAGAAGACTAGAAGAACAAAACATGACACATACATATCATGCGTGCTTTGAAACGATAATATGAAACATTTAATTTGATGGAATATGTTTATTACATTTTGTCTTGAATTTTATATATAGTTCAGTGATTTAACATATTCTATATTGTTATACATTAAAATTACTTGCTTTCTTAAAAAAGGATAATATCATGATATGATCAGATTAGATGCGATCATATTGATCTTAGCAGATAAGATCCTTGATTTTGTACTCTAACCGTGTAATGAGCACATAAGCTCTACGCTCTCTCTCTCTATCTTTTCCTCTGATTAAATATATTCGATAAAGTATTATTGAAAAACATACAATTATAAAATGTATTTGTTCTCTCATTACTTGTCTGGCTAAAGTTTACATCCCACAATAACGTTACAATTTACAATGCTGTGACAAAAAAATAATAGATGTTTTAATGTTGTGTATATATATCTTTTTTTTGTATTTTTTTTTTTTTTTTTTTTTTTAGTTTCAAGTATTAATTATGTAATTTCTATATTTTCGCGTTTGGGAAGAAATGTGCAACGCTGTGCGAATAGAATGCGTCTCATGATTCAAAAATCTGCCCACAATTCTACGAATTCATGCGAGGAATTTCGGGTTGGGTCTACGGTCACCTCGATGTTTGTCGCACCAAACAGTACGCGGTATTTATCGCACTTTACAGTATTCGGTCTCGCGCTGTGCTCGCAATTCGACACCGCCAGCCATGCGGCGCCGATCCTGGTGGAGCGGTGCACCCACGCCCTCGAGCAGCAGGCGTTCGCCGACACAACGCTGGACCTCTACAAAGTTTATCACAGCAGTCCGCCTAATGAGCAGACCCTCGAGCTGCGACAAAAGCTGAACGAAGGTAAGACGCGCGAACCGTGGCGGGCCGGATCGAGCTATAAATAGCCGGCGGCAGTCATTCCACAATGTTCGGCCCGCGTGTTGCAAAAATTTCGAGGCGCGCAAAACCAGATGCACTCACGGGTGCGTTGCGGAGGCCTTGCCGATACAAAAAGAAAAAAAGAAAAAAAAAAGATAGAAAAACTGCGAATGTGCGCTTATTTTGCACGACGGATCGTGCAACAAACGAACGCGATAGAATTCAGGATCCCTTTCGGGCTTTTAAGAGACAAAAATCCGGCCGCATGTTTGTGCGGAAAATATCTCACCCGTGCGTATTGTCGAAACTTATTTTAACTTCTCGCAAAGTGCACGGTATACGAATCATTTGTTTTCAAAGTGGCGTTAAGTAAGTTTCCCACATTTCCTCAGAAAGATATACTACTGCTATTTATATCTGCATCGTGTATTTGTATACAAGTATACATTGATCTTAGATCTAGATTTGACTTAACACTTGGTGCTTTATCACGTTTTGCACGCGCAATTATTTATCTAACATTGAGAAAGCGCTTTCTACAAATTCAGAATTTATCAATCTAGTCGCTTTCTTTTGCGCGCGCGCGCGCAATGATTATTTAAATATATTTAAAATAAATACTTCTTTTTCTATACACGTCTGTCTAGACAATCAAGCTTCTTAACGTGTAAAATCTTGTTGCGCGAGAAATTGATAAAAAATTTGTAAAGCAAAAGGTATTATGCAAATATCTCGAGGAAATGAATGAAACTTTTATAATCAGAAGTATATTTCGCTCAAAATTGTCGCGCACCTTATATTTAATCATTAACACATAATATTGTATGATTAGAATTATGTACCAATAATCTCGATGATAAAACCAAACGCATGTGACATAATATTTTTAGATGTCTATAATGCGGATTTAAATCCGTACACCCCGCAGTGTATTGCGAGTGTCTTGAAGAAGTTCCTGCGGGAATTGCCGGATCCGGTGATCCCTGTACAATGGTACGATAGATTCCTAGAGGCGTCAAGTGAGTATATACGTGTATATATATATATATATATATATATATATATATCAATTAAAAGTTTTTAAATATTTTTCTCAATCAATTATTATGATATAATTCTAATAACATTGATCGCAAATGCTTGAATTTGTTTTTATTTCTTAGGTATGAGAAGTGACGAGCAATGCGCGACGCGCCTCAATCAATTAGTATCCGAGCTACCGGAACATCATCGTAGCACATTATGCCATTTGATGGCGCACTTTTGTCGCATCTGTCAGTTGCAGCACGGAAGGGGCTACACGGAACCGCCAACCATCCTCGTGCAAGTGCTCTGCCACATATTTCTCAGGCCGCCCTGGGAGCGAATCATGTGAGTGCCACGTGAATTTCTTCGATTGCAGTGGAAGGGTTGGGAGTAGAACATGATTCACATGATGCTTTTTTTATTGGCGACGATTAAAAAACATCAAGGATGCTGGCATTAGTTTTTCCGCCTTGTTGAGACTAATTAAGTTAAAAGAATTGAACTTTCTAACTCGCTAGCATCGTATGTTGTTTAAATTCTCTTGTAAAAAAAGTCGTGTATAGATTGTATAACTGGTTACTTTCAAATATATAATACTATTATATAATGATTATAATATACTACTATATTACGAAAAAAGATTGACTGGTTTGGCACGACCGCATTGCTATTAATAGATAAAATTACTCAATAAGACCACCTGTAATACTTAATTACAAAGAATTTAAACATTGCATTGCGCATATTTTATTACAGCCAAGTTGTCCACAACACGGAGGCACATATACGCATAATGGAATTGCTGTTGTTGCATGGCGATTGGAACGAGAAGCTACCGGAGTTTGCCAGTCCCCCTCAATTGCCCCCGCGTAAAGTTTCGAGACCGCAGTTTCCAATTTTGGACCAACTCTCGATTCTAGAAGGCGATGCCGTAGACAGAACGGCACCTGGCGCAGATACTGGCAAGGACCAACAACCACACAGGTGATTCTCAAGTTTGATTTTGATTTTGGTCCAAATCTTAATCTAGGTTGCAAATTTTTGTTTGTAGTTCCAATTCTACATTGAATTTTAATTCGAATCTTTCTGTCGATTTACTTTAATGCTATATTTGTAATTTTAGTTTTATTCTTTTTACAAATTGTTTTTTAAGGTTTATTATATAATTACACAGTTAAATAACGAATAATTATAACTAACACTGAAAAAATTCCAGGCCGCGCACGCTTCAAGAGGCCGAATGGTATTGGGGTGACATCACGAGGGATGATGTGAACGAGATGATGATTGATTCACCGGACGGCACCTTTCTGGTACGCAATGCGTCTTCCAAGTGCGGCGAGTATACTCTGACACTACGTAAGGGCGGGACCAACAAACTTATTAAGATCAGCCATCGAAATGGGAAATATGGATTCTCGGATCCTTATAATTTCCATTCGGTCATCGAGCTGGTCGACTATTATAGGAACTGCTCGCTCGCACAGTACAACTCCGTGCTGGATATTAAGCTACTCTACCCTGTATCGCGATTTCAGCAGGTAATTTTCACGAACTTTCCGATCGACTTAATGGTAGCTTTACTGTAATCATATTTGAACTAATTCTCTGTTGTTTGTTGGAAAACAGGAAGATGAAATCGCGAATACGACCGACATGGCAAAAGTCCTGCAAAAATTTCTTGAATTGGAGAAAGAAGTAAATGACGGTATCCGGCAGTACCACCATTGTTGGGACTTATACACCAGAACAGCCAATGAAGTTGGGCTAAAGATTCAGGCGTTGGAAGCCTTTGAGGAAGCCATCAAGATGTTTGAAGAACAGATAAAGTTACAAGAGAGATTCCAGAAGGAGGCTCAGCCTCACGAGATTTCCACGTGAGTATTCTATTCTTTCTTCACTTTGCAAAATATATATATATTTTAACCTAAGGTATTACATATTGTATTGAGAATATATTGACCAAAATAATATACAACATATTATACAGTATATAAAAAACATGATGATAATATTCATAAGATTCCGATTCCGCGCATGACAAAAACAATAGAATCCGCATTATTAATTAACATTGCGCTAAATGATTACAGTTTAATGGATAATTCGGAGTTGCTGAAACGAAGACTAAAGGCCTTAAAAGACAGCAGAGATCAATTACAGGAGAGCACGAACCAACAAGTTGCCTACAACAGAACCCTTGAAAGAGAAACGTGCAGGTTGAAGTCGGAAACTGGACAACTCGCGCGGCAAAGGGATCGCTATGCTTTGTATGTATTCTGTTTTAAAGGTTTCAAATATTTCTTTTCTTTATTTATTGGAAAACTATCTAACTTGTTCGCATTTTGTTTCAAATGCAGATGGTTAAAGAAAAACGGGATGAAACAGAACAAGATGGACTTTGCGGTCCATTCTGACGAAAAAACGTGGCTCTACCTACAGGGTTCTCGTCCCGATGCTGATCATATTCTGAAGGGCCGACCCGACGGTACTTTCCTTGTTCGTCGATCAAGAACGGGCCAGTACGCGCTCTCCATAGTGTAAGTCTCTTTTCTAACGTAAATGACGATCATACTCCGAATTTAATAAATTAGAATAAACGTTTATAAATGTCACGATTATAACACACGGATAACAATAGAACAGTTTAAAACAAAGATTAATTTATCACCAATTTATCAGATATTTTACCATCTCACGCGATAGATAAAACAATGAAATTCTTTTTATGATTCGGAATCCAATATTAAAGATTATATTTTATTATTAAGTTGACTTTGTAGTTTGTACGATGACTTACTCGAGAATCACAATGTTACAGGTGCAATGGCACGGTGCAACACTGCATAATATACGGCACTGAGCGTGGCTATGGTTTTGCCGAGCCTTATAACATTCACGAGAGCCTGAAACATCTGGTGCTGCACTATGCCCAGAACTCCTTAGAGGAGCACAACGAGTGCCTAACCACCACCTTGGCCTATCCGGCGTTTGCGCCACCCGCGGCGCTCGCGCAACTACAATCCCAACAGAAGCAATTGCAGATTTACACCCAAAACCAAACGCCGTTTGCGCGATTATCCCACGAGAATCAGCTTCTCATGCCGCATACGTAATATTTGCATGCTGATTAGCATCGCGATCAGGATCCGATCGAGTTCGAGTATGTTCACGCAGATGTGAATTCTGCTACTACAAGCATCATTCGCCGACACGATCGGCGAATCCGATCGGATCACGCAAGCCTTCCTTGACGAGTTTGAACATGTTTCGCTGCGAAACAGAATGTTCCTTCGTTCGGGAACATTTTTCAAAACCGCGTACAATAATTATGCACATAGTCAGAGGAAACAATATCTCGCGCGAATCGACATCATAAAAGCGCGCAATCGAAAGCGTGCAATCGAAAGCGTGCAACTGGATGCTTGATTATCATCGAACGATAGGTAGATAAGTCACGAGGTCTATGAAAACACCTTCGACAAAACGTATTTAATAGCCGCAACAGTAATAATCATAAGAACTACTAGCGATAGAATTAGGTGTACACGCGTTATCGTGGTAACGATCGCTTTGACTAACGCAGAGGTTTCCAAACGGCACGTCACGACATCCTTGAAAAGATACGGTTTTTATCCGAAAAGACGTAAAAATAAGAGATAAGCAAGTCTTCTTCCATATCCGAGATGTTTTACAATGAATTAAAAAACTTGAAAGGTAATTCCGGAAAATTGTATCGTGTCTTTATATCAGCAGCGGTTTTTTAAGTATGATTAAATATTCGAACATTTTTTTCAATTAGGATTTAGAGATGATACGAGAATGTTAAGTTAAAAGTAGTTGACTGCTTGAGTTTTATAAATAAAGATGAACAAACGTAAGAGAGAGAGAGAGAGA
>NW_021848660.1:36317-42171 GCF_003651465.1 Formica exsecta
ATATATATATATATATATATATATATATATATATATATATATATATATATATATATATATATATATATATATATATATATATATATATATATATATATATATATATATATATATATATATATATATATATATATATATATATATATATATATATATATATATATATATATATATATATATATATATATATATATATATATGTTCTGCAATTAAAAGTTTTTAAATATTTTTCTCAATCAATTATTATGATATAATTCTAATAACATTGATCGCAAATGCTTGAATTTGTTTTTATTTCTTAGGTATGAGAAGTGACGAGCAATGCGCGACGCGCCTCAATCAATTAGTATCCGAGCTACCGGAACATCATCGTAGCACATTATGCCATTTGATGGCGCACTTTTGTCGCATCTGTCAGTTGCAGCACGGAAGGGGCTACACGGAACCGCCAACCATCCTCGTGCAAGTGCTCTGCCACATATTTCTCAGGCCGCCCTGGGAGCGAATCATGTGAGTGCCACGTGAATTTCTTCGATTGCAGTGGAAGGGTTGGGAGTAGAACATGATTCACATGATGCTTTTTTTATTGGCGACGATTAAAAAAACATCAAGGATGCTGGCATTAGTTTTTCCGCCTTGTTGAGACTAATTAAGTTAAAAGAATTGAACTTTCTAACTCGCTAGCATCGTATGTTGTTTAAATTCTCTTGTAAAAAAAGTCGTGTATAGATTGTATAACTGGTTACTTTCAAATATATAATACTATTATATAATGATTATAATATACTACTATATTACGAAAAAAGATTGACTGGTTTGGCACGACCGCATTGCTATTAATAGATAAAATTACTCAATAAGACCACCTGTAATACTTAATTACAAAGAATTTAAACATTGCATTGCGCATATTTTATTACAGCCAAGTTGTCCACAACACGGAGGCACATATACGCATAATGGAATTGCTGTTGTTGCATGGCGATTGGAACGAGAAGCTACCGGAGTTTGCCAGTCCCCCTCAATTGCCCCCGCGTAAAGTTTCGAGACCGCAGTTTCCAATTTTGGACCAACTCTCGATTCTAGAAGGCGATGCCGTAGACAGAACGGCACCTGGCGCAGATACTGGCAAGGACCAACAACCACACAGGTGATTCTCAAGTTTGATTTTGATTTTGGTCCAAATCTTAATCTAGGTTGCAAATTTTTGTTTGTAGTTCCAATTCTACATTGAATTTTAATTCGAATCTTTCTGTCGATTTACTTTAATGCTATATTTGTAATTTTAGTTTTATTCTTTTTACAAATTGTTTTTTAAGGTTTATTATATAATTACACAGTTAAATAACGAATAATTATAACTAACACTGAAAAAATTCCAGGCCGCGCACGCTTCAAGAGGCCGAATGGTATTGGGGTGACATCACGAGGGATGATGTGAACGAGATGATGATTGATTCACCGGACGGCACCTTTCTGGTACGCAATGCGTCTTCCAAGTGCGGCGAGTATACTCTGACACTACGTAAGGGCGGGACCAACAAACTTATTAAGATCAGCCATCGAAATGGGAAATATGGATTCTCGGATCCTTATAATTTCCATTCGGTCATCGAGCTGGTCGACTATTATAGGAACTGCTCGCTCGCACAGTACAACTCCGTGCTGGATATTAAGCTACTCTACCCTGTATCGCGATTTCAGCAGGTAATTTTCACGAACTTTCCGATCGACTTAATGGTAGCTTTACTGTAATCATATTTGAACTAATTCTCTGTTGTTTGTTGGAAAACAGGAAGATGAAATCGCGAATACGACCGACATGGCAAAAGTCCTGCAAAAATTTCTTGAATTGGAGAAAGAAGTAAATGACGGTATCCGGCAGTACCACCATTGTTGGGACTTATACACCAGAACAGCCAATGAAGTTGGGCTAAAGATTCAGGCGTTGGAAGCCTTTGAGGAAGCCATCAAGATGTTTGAAGAACAGATAAAGTTACAAGAGAGATTCCAGAAGGAGGCTCAGCCTCACGAGATTTCCACGTGAGTATTCTATTCTTTCTTCACTTTGCAAAATATATATATATTTTAACCTAAGGTATTACATATTGTATTGAGAATATATTGACCAAAATAATATACAACATATTATACAGTATATAAAAAACATGATGATAATATTCATAAGATTCCGATTCCGCGCATGACAAAAACAATAGAATCCGCATTATTAATTAACATTGCGCTAAATGATTACAGTTTAATGGATAATTCGGAGTTGCTGAAACGAAGACTAAAGGCCTTAAAAGACAGCAGAGATCAATTACAGGAGAGCACGAACCAACAAGTTGCCTACAACAGAACCCTTGAAAGAGAAACGTGCAGGTTGAAGTCGGAAACTGGACAACTCGCGCGGCAAAGGGATCGCTATGCTTTGTATGTATTCTGTTTTAAAGGTTTCAAATATTTCTTTTCTTTATTTATTGGAAAACTATCTAACTTGTTCGCATTTTGTTTCAAATGCAGATGGTTAAAGAAAAACGGGATGAAACAGAACAAGATGGACTTTGCGGTCCATTCTGACGAAAAAACGTGGCTCTACCTACAGGGTTCTCGTCCCGATGCTGATCATATTCTGAAGGGCCGACCCGACGGTACTTTCCTTGTTCGTCGATCAAGAACGGGCCAGTACGCGCTCTCCATAGTGTAAGTCTCTTTTCTAACGTAAATGACGATCATACTCCGAATTTAATAAATTAGAATAAACGTTTATAAATGTCACGATTATAACACACGGATAACAATAGAACAGTTTAAAACAAAGATTAATTTATCACCAATTTATCAGATATTTTACCATCTCACGCGATAGATAAAACAATGAAATTCTTTTTATGATTCGGAATCCAATATTAAAGATTATATTTTATTATTAAGTTGACTTTGTAGTTTGTACGATGACTTACTCGAGAATCACAATGTTACAGGTGCAATGGCACGGTGCAACACTGCATAATATACGGCACTGAGCGTGGCTATGGTTTTGCCGAGCCTTATAACATTCACGAGAGCCTGAAACATCTGGTGCTGCACTATGCCCAGAACTCCTTAGAGGAGCACAACGAGTGCCTAACCACCACCTTGGCCTATCCGGCGTTTGCGCCACCCGCGGCGCTCGCGCAACTACAATCCCAACAGAAGCAATTGCAGATTTACACCCAAAACCAAACGCCGTTTGCGCGATTATCCCACGAGAATCAGCTTCTCATGCCGCATACGTAATATTTGCATGCTGATTAGCATCGCGATCAGGATCCGATCGAGTTCGAGTATGTTCACGCAGATGTGAATTCTGCTACTACAAGCATCATTCGCCGACACGATCGGCGAATCCGATCGGATCACGCAAGCCTTCCTTGACGAGTTTGAACATGTTTCGCTGCGAAACAGAATGTTCCTTCGTTCGGGAACATTTTTCAAAACCGCGTACAATAATTATGCACATAGTCAGAGGAAACAATATCTCGCGCGAATCGACATCATAAAAGCGCGCAATCGAAAGCGTGCAATCGAAAGCGTGCAACTGGATGCTTGATTATCATCGAACGATAGGTAGATAAGTCACGAGGTCTATGAAAACACCTTCGACAAAACGTATTTAATAGCCGCAACAGTAATAATCATAAGAACTACTAGCGATAGAATTAGGTGTACACGCGTTATCGTGGTAACGATCGCTTTGACTAACGCAGAGGTTTCCAAACGGCACGTCACGACATCCTTGAAAAGATACGGTTTTTATCCGAAAAGACGTAAAAATAAGAGATAAGCAAGTCTTCTTCCATATCCGAGATGTTTTACAATGAATTAAAAAACTTGAAAGGTAATTCCGGAAAATTGTATCGTGTCTTTATATCAGCAGCGGTTTTTTAAGTATGATTAAATATTCGAATATTTTTTTCAATTAGGATTTAGAGATGATACGAGAATGTTAAGTTAAAAGTAGTTGACTGCTTGAGTTTTATAAATAAAGATGAACAAACGTAAGAGAGAGAGAGAGAGAGAGAGAGAGATCAAGGATTGACTTTATTTGTGGAATATTTGACAAATAACAATTAGATGTTTCGCATATCCATGCTTCTTTATTTCAACACACAGAGCAAACGCGAAAAGAATATCAGTTTTGAAGAATCGTAAACCAAAAAAGTTTGGGAACCTCTGAGACTTAACAGGACCAACAATACCAACGACAGATATCACCAACGCTCCCTCAGGATTTGCATAATGCGGAGAGCTCTGTCGAAGGTTTACGCGGAGATTACAGCGGTATTATGACGCGATATTACCGCCACCGATTTTATTCTCCGGCAAAATATGTTTTTAATCTTGACGCTCGTCATCGCGCAGAATTGATCCGCTCGGAAGCATCGGAATTATAAGGACGCATTGTCGTTTCGGCGACCGGGATAGCGAGACTCGTTTCATTCACGTAGATTTTATCGTTCAGATAATCAGGGTAGCCATATCTGTATGACCGTCTAGCCCTTAATAGCCTGAATCATTTTCAGAAGCTAATTAGCTCTTATCAAGCAGCAATATAGTTTTAAATTTAGTTTTGAGTTAGTAATTCATTATCACTCGATTTTATATAGGATTGATTGTATCAATTCTACATGGTTTAAATCACACCATTAAATAAAAGATAATTAAAGATAGAGAAAAGATAATATAAAAGCACCCAACGAATTATTTATGAAAATCTAACATTTTTGCTATTATAGCTTCTTTATATAATAAGTCGAAGCTATTATAGTACTCATTTACGCTACTACAATATTTATACTATTGTAAATAACGTTTAATACGTTAATGCATTTTTGATGGAAGATTCACAATGATAAATCACATAATTTTTTGTGCAATAAATTATTTTAGTTTACATATTACTATCCAATGTTGTTAAATGCCTTTATTAAATGTAATACACTCTATTTGTTTCTTCTACAAAAGTTACATATGCAATGCGTTAATTTCGATTGACCGCCGTATAAATCAAGGTTTATATATTTTCAACTCTCATAATACGTATCCTGTTAGGTTTTTAAGGGTTAAACGTGATTAACAAAATTAGGTTGCTTTCTCGTTGCTCGCAATCCCTAAACGCTCCATACGCAAACATTCGCGATTTCGATAAAGGGCACGTGCTATAATTAGCATTGACGGCAGTGATGTCTTTTTATGCAATTTGCTGAATTGCAATAGTGATATTAGAATATAATCGAGCGAAATTCACGTATACTTAAGGCGTCTTTATACCGTTTTGATAATAATCGAAAAGCTGATCGCGGAGAGAACTGGGTAGGGATCCATTTTTTTAATGGAAAATTCAAAGAATTATTTTTTGGGGTCCATTGCCCAATATTACATATAATATATATATTAATTTTTGTAAAAATTACATATAAAAATTGTTATTATCTGCTACAATGCACAATGTCTGGTTGTAATGTCTGTTTCAAATTTTTTTAAACCATTAAGAAAATGGATCCACTCTATTCTTGCGACCAGGCCTTCGTATTTAAAATGCGCGATGATGAATCGAATATCTCGTTGTCTTTTCCCGATCGCATTCCGCAGCGGATCCCGACAAAGTTTCGTCAGTGAGAACTTTTTTTTATACATTAGATTTCAGACGCTGCGCCACAAGCAGATTAATGAATGAAGAAGAATATATAAATATTATCTGTGATTTCAGATTGTCTGTGAGCGGGGAAAAGAGTTATCACGTTTGTCGTTTCCGATCACTTTTATCCCTAGTTTCTTATCGTTGTCTTTGTTTCCTTCTTTTTCTACA
>NW_021848660.1:42202-58344 GCF_003651465.1 Formica exsecta
TATATTATTATATATGTATATATATGTGTGTGTGTTTGTGTATGAATACATGTTTTATATACTTGTTCTTTCTGCAATAATTATTATATTTTACGCATTATGCGAGTGAGCGAGAAAGATCGATGAGATGTCTTTTTTTCCAACCTAAAGAAAACGTCGAACGGCAAAAGCCATGCAAAATGAATAAATAAAAAAAGATGAAATCGCAATCGGAAGTTGCATAGGAAAAAGCGGTGAACGAAAGGCTCGTTGCTCATTTCGAATGCTTCGGATTACGTAGGCTTAGGAGTAGTGTTTAAGACTTTTTATACAAACGAAATATAGGAGGAGAGGAGCGGGAGAAGCAAGCAGCCTGGCTTGTATTGCGTGATTGTCTAATTCGTCGTCCGTCGTCGTCCGTTCGTTTTCTTTCATCTTCTTTAATGTTTTCGCGTTTCCTCGTCGTGCCGTTCTTCTCTTGGAAGCCTTGTTCACTTTTTGTTATTTTATATTGTTTCGTATAGTTGCGCTTTCTAAAGAGTAGGATAGCGATGACGTTAATTTGTTTTGTTCTAAAAAACGGGTTCGCCATCGTGCTCGATTTTTTAGAGTTCGAGTCTTATAATTATCGGATTAATTTTGATAAATCTCTATAAAAACTTACGCAGAAATCACTTTGATTTTGACATATACTGTAGAGGTTTCATTCCTGAATAACATGCGCTTGGAATTAGATGGCACTCTCTTATAGTTCCCTTCATCTAACACGTTATCGATTCAATGTTTTTGGCTTTCGAACTGAAATTTATTTATTTATTTATTGTCTCCTATTTCTTCGATTATTCTATATATCAATCATGCATGTTACTCCAGGAAGTTATTGTTACCCAAGATCCTTTACAACATATATCAAGATCAAAATAATCCGTGCTGTGTTAATTTTTATAAAGAATTATCTTAATTTTTGCTGTAAGGCAAATGGATGTCTCTCTCAGTGATGAAGCCTTGATGGACAATAGTAAGACAGTAGTGAGAAAAGTGAGAAACTTATCGAGTCCTTTTATGGAGCGAGTTGAGACAGTTCTTTATGGTCTTTCTAACGAAAATAATTAATCTTCTAGTGCAAAAGTGCAGAGAAAACGATTCGACGATGGGCAACTTATATATATATAGCATTAGGGGCAAGTTATATAAAAAATATTATGACCGACGAGTACGACTCGCGATATAATCTTTGGTGATGCGATTCAATGCAACATCCGCGCTATTATGTTATAATAAAAAATAATTATAATTAATAATAATACAAATAATATTAAATAATAAACAATCAGATGTAATATATGAATATTTTATGTGTTATATTAGTGTATTATAAATTTGTATAGTTTCACGAAATTCTTAATGTGAAAAATGAGCATAATGAAAAAAATAATTGCTCCGTTTGTATAAATCTTATAGAAAAAAATTAAAATGCAACCATATATTTATATATAAAGTTTAATATTATATAATCTCAAATATGCATTTTTCAGTTTAAAATTTTTACGGAAATGAGTGTTTTAAATTCTATAAATTGTTAAAATTTTCATTAAGATAACAAAATAATTTCCTATTTTTATATTTATTGCTTTCAAAGTTTTAAACTGAATAACTTTATTAATTCTTTTTTTAATCTATTAAATTTTTCCTTAATTTATAATAATATTTTGCGAGCATACGTATTTCTTATGGCATATAAAACAAAAAAAAAAAACTTGAATTAAATAAAAAAAAATAATGTATCATCATTTGTCTCGAAATCTATCATGAGTCGCACTCGTTGTTACTTTCTCCCAGTGGGAAAAGATCATATTTATACAGATGCGTGCATGGTACAACATATAAATTCATACATACATACATACATACATACATACATACAATATATGGTGCAGATATGAGACAAAGAGAAAAGAGAAGAAAACGAAAAAAATATATATATATATACGAGTATATATCTATATATATTTTTACTTACTTTCAAAGCAAATCTTTAATTGATTATTTATAATATATACGTACGCGTATATATAGACATATTATATATATACAGTGTCATATTATATATATTAATCATACATTTGCGCGAGCCTCGTCGATTGCGAGTTTCTTCGAGGAGATTCGCGCAAACGTGTCAAGCAGCCACACACAAGTGCGATCCTGATCCCACGGGATTCGAAGAGTCGATCGATTGAGTCGAGTCGCTGGATTAAAGCGCAAGATCAAAAAAGATCCGTTTGATCGATGAACAACATCGAATTGTACTTCCGGAGATAGATCGGGTGATAGTTGCGATTCGGAATACGACCGTCTCGAAAATGTAAATGTAAATTGGTTCTTAATATTTTTGATAGACGCGTCGATTATGCGCCTAATAACTTTTATTCTAAATTGCGAAAACGCGATCGAGCTTCGTATATCTTTTTTAAATTTACGCGCACGTTGTTACGTGTGCTTCGCCTTATATGTCGTAATATTCATGGTAGTAGAATGCGTGATATATTTTCTTCATTAAAAATTTTTACCACGCGCGCGTTCTTTCTCTGGTATGTAGGAAAATTTTACCAAAATTTATTTCGTCTTTTCTAAAGAATTACTACGGAGTAATACGATACGCTATTTCTCATCGATATCAAAAATCTTTTTTGTACAAGTTCGCCTAGCAAAGTAATCTCGTGCGATATTTTTTCGTTCAACTTTTGCGATATTTCTTCATCACTAACAGTTTTTCGCGCGTGCGCGAAGAGATCTTACTATCAATTATTTTTTATTTAAGTCACAACGAAGTTTTTTTAACATGTTTGTTTATTAGCGTTAATAATTTACTAATAACGCTTCGTAAATTAATCAAAATATGCTTTAGGAGATCACATAGTGTCGACCGAAAGTCTGCATAATATAACGAAAAGTATAAAAATAAAAGACATGGTTTTATTTGATAAAAATTTTACAAATGAAAAGATGATTTATATCATGATATTCACATGATTTGTTATCCAAAGATATGATAAAAATTTTATTTATGACATTTGTGAATTGTGTAATGAAATTTCTGTAAAATAAAAGTTTTTTAACATTTAATTTCCCGATATTTTATCGTTGAATCGTGAATGAATCAGAATTTTGATCGACACTACATGCTATCGTAAAAATTTTTCGAATTAAAAATATTGGGATAAGAATGCTTTCGGGCGATCCTGAAAGCGATCTCAAATATTTCGGAAATGAAGATGACGCCGAAGCGTCTTGAGAGAATCTTATTGTCATCTCATACTAACGAAAATCGCAGATGCATGCCTATTCATGACCATGAAAAAGTGATTGGCGAATCATAATCACACCAACGCTAATAAGCTGAGATTGAAACCGATAAAATTCCAATAAACTCTAAGTATATTTTGACTCTGCGGATCCATTTCCCATAATGTTGTCTTTAAAGAAAAAGGAAATTTAATTAACTCGTCAAAATATTTGCGCTCTAATATTTAATTTTTTACACATAAATATAAAGAATAATGCATACCTTTCCCCACCTTAGAATTCATGTCCAGCATTAGTCTAAATTCTGTGAGATTTTAGGAATTTTAATGAATTTCAATTCAAACATCAATAACCATCTAACACTTAGAAAAAAAGCTGGCCAAGTCGAGGGGCTAACAGGTGGGACATGCATTTCGACAGAGTCAATATTGTGACTGTCGGGACTTGGCTCTAGTGTGTGTGTGTGTGTGTGTGTGTGTTTTTTTTTCTTTTTTTTCCTCGAAGACCTAGGAAAAAATGCAGCGAGTCGTTTTATGATATCCGATCCGATTGCTCTTTTGTGTACAAAAAAACGAAAGAAAGAGGAGACGAGAATGATACTTTTTAGTGACGCGAATGTTTTCGGCAGGACCGGTCCATGAAGAATGTTAAATATTAAAGTAGAACGATTGAGCTGTATGCTCGTTGGGCATGATGCAATAATAGTTAAGAGAAAATGAGGATTGTTCGACGGGCGAAAAATTTCGAATAAACGAATAAAATTTTAAAGACGAATTACATTTCGGAGGATTACAAAATCCTTGGATAAATAAAGCGCTAAAACGCTGTATTTCTTGATTATACTTAACTATTATTGCATATACACAGTGTATTGTCGAAATTGTGCGATTCGTCGAGTCAATTTGTATGGCATCGAATCGACAAGATCGATTGCTTACGATTGTGTCGATTTAAAGAAATTAATCAGCGTTATGCGTCGATTTGAGAGAATTAACAACCATGATATCGTCGAACCGACGATATTAATACGAAGCACCTGGCCTTTCGTAATGTCCGGATCGAATCGAAATGAGTGCGGGAGAGAATCGCGATTTAATGACGGGGAAGGGCTGGCCCTAAACAGATGTGTAAAACCACGTGGAAGATTGTTTCGTCGACCAACGCACTTTCATTGCGTTACATTGTGATCTCCGAGAATTGACCGGTAGCGATAGAACGAGAGAATAATAAAAAAGAAAAGAGAGAGGAAGAGTGAATGAAAATAAACTTTGCCTTAGCTTTTGTACAAGCAAACGAGAGTATGAGAGAGATTGAAAAGGAGGAAAGAAGGAAGCCGGATGGGCGCGAAACTTGGCGATAGGCTGACGTAATCGATTTTGACGATAAAATGGTGTGATAAGAATTGATAAATTTAATAAGCTATCGTAGGCACTTATTTTTAAATGTAGAAATTATAACAGATGCGCGAAGCCGCCGTTAATCGATGTAATCATTATATATTTAACGATGTAATCGCAAAATGAGCTCTAATCGGACAATTTCATATAATTAATTGATTATCCACACGATACATAATTAGTGATGTATAACAATATAATTAATTGATTATATAAAATAATACCGTTGTTGATATATATTCGCGCCATCTCTTAATAATCATCCATCGAATAATCCATCACATACGAGTCTAATCGATCGTATGTTCGAATAGGAATGGGTGTTTGCTGCAAGGTGATAATTATCGATCATTAATCAATGATGCGGATGCCGATGAGAAAGGGGATCATACCATGTGCGAAAGTCAGAAGGGAGCACGAAGACGTGGGCGTAAGCAAAAAAAAAAAAAAAACGTTATTGACATAATATTACATTATTAACGAATATATGCTGTCCCACTGTGATAAAAAAAAACTTTTGTTTTTGCATGTAAAAATATATACTACTATTATTGCCATAAGCGCGCGAGAGAGATAGAGAGAGAGAGAGAGAGTCGTGTTATGATGGTGCGTGCGTACAGATATAGATATACCAGTGTACGCATGTGTACGATCACGAATATATCCGGATAATCTGTGTATCCGTATTCGCGCACCCATACATACACACGCACACATACATATATACATATACAAATATATAAACACGAATATACACGAATATAAGTATGTATATTGTGTGATCGATCGTGAACATTTCGCGAGCGTAGAGACGTATGCGGATTACGAAAGATGCGGATTTTTATTATTGCGTACATCGTATCTTCATATATGCTGACGAAGGACAAATTATGATTGTGATTATCGTTAATAGAATACACCGAATATCGGAATATATAGGATATCGTTCGCCGATGATGTGCAGCCGAGATTTTGGCTCATTCTCGATTCTCACCGAACTCGGCACACTCGGACAATCCTTTTATATTCTTTATTACACATCAATATATATACACACACACATACATACATACATACATACATACATACGTACACATCGATTCGCGAAAAATTGCGGTTTTAGCTTCGTTAGCAATAATTCGATTGTCGTGATGCTGTGTTGGTATCTTTCGAGAATTACCTATAATTTCCGCAAGCTCTTTCGCGGGGTACGATCAATCAGGGTTAATCGAAGAGACCAAGCTGACGATTTGTTTTCTCGTAATAGGAAACGTCCATTCCTGCGATTACCTCGAATGTCAATTCTCACATTTTGTCCAGAATCTCGTAGTCAGACGATTCGTCCAGCCTCGCACCAAGATTTAACGATTAAGAGAGACAAATAATTCGCGTGTATAGCGCTTATTTCGCGAAGCAAAGTGATCTTTTATATATATATATATAGTGGTTGTGAATGTGTGGAAATGAGAAGACAGCCTTGCAGCAAGAGAGAAAGAGAGAGAGAGAAAGAACAACGATGATAATCAAATTATATATGAATTGTATGTACTAGCATGTAACAACACAATTACAAATGATAAAATTCTCTCGCGTTGACTTAGCGTCAAGACAAAACCAGTTTTTTTTTTTTTTTTTTTTAAAGAGAGAATAAAAATATAATATATAAAAATGAAAATTAAAAAAAAGTTTGTGCACTTATTTTTAAATGTAGAAATTATAACAGATGCGCGAAGCCGCCGTTAATCGATGTAATCATTATATATTTAACGATGTAATCGCAAAATGAGCTCTAATCGGACAATTTCATATAATTAATTGATTATCCACACGATACATAATTAGTGATGTATAACAATATAATTAATTGATTATATAAAATAATACCGTTGTTGATATATATTCGCGCCATCTCTTAATAATCATCCATCGAATAATCCATCACATACGAGTCTAATCGATCGTATGTTCACATACATACATACATACATACGTACACATCGATTCGCGAAAAATTGCGGTTTTAGCTTCGTTAGCAATAATTCGATTGTCGTGATGCTGTGTTGGTATCTTTCGAGAATTACCTATAATTTCCGCAAGCTCTTTCGCGGGGTACGATCAATCAGGGTTAATCGAAGAGACCAAGCTGACGATTTGTTTTCTCGTAATAGGAAACGTCCATTCCTGCGATTACCTCGAATGTCAATTCTCACATTTTGTCCAGAATCTCGTAGTCAGACGATTCGTCCAGCCTCGCACCAAGATTTAACGATTAAGAGAGACAAATAATTCGCGTGTATAGCGCTTATTTCGCGAAGCAAAGTGATCTTTCTCAACGAAAGTGGAACGAGCAATACGACCGTTACCTTTGGCTCTTCGATTGTCACCGCAAGATCGATTTTTATCGAAAATCATGGATCATCATATCGTACCATGCAAAAATTTTCGAAAGAACGGAAGTTACAGAAAACTTGCATGATTCAATTATATATACACTCCTTCTTTACTTATTTAACAGCTTTAGCAAACTGAAAGAAATTAATAGGGTAGGATTTTAATCACATGTATTAAACGATTGTGATTATTGGGATAATAAATTATTTTTCAGTATTCTAATGAAATGAAAAAAAATTTATGTAGAATTATTATAGATATTAGAGAATTATTTTGTGATTCGAAAAAATAAAATTTTTAAAGAGTATAAATATGAATTAAGACACAATCAAACCAATTTGTTATTTCCAAAATTAGTTATTAAATTAGACAAAAATAATTCTTTCAGTTTATCTACTTTCGGTAAATTTACAATACATATTATCGTGATTAGAATTTCTAAAGTTCTGTAAAATGAGTGAAGAAGGAGTGTAATCTCGAGCAGAATTGGATTTGCGCTCGATCAGGAGTTCGAATCGAACGTTTTGATCGAAATCGAGATGGACGTGTGAAACTGATAACTGGTGAGATTCTCGATTACCCTTTGGATGCGTAAAACTGATGGTATAATGGATGTTTACTCGCTTCTTTGCGCAACGGTCATCCTCATATTGTACCGTTTATTTGCTAGAACTACCATGTAAAATCATTTATATTTGCATATGATTAATATGTTTTACTTATATATAAACTTGTGATATATATCGCTTCATTATCCCTTTGAAAATCATACCTATCATCTTTTTTCCTTTTGAATTTCCTTTTTTCCGAATGTATGACGATAACAATATGTCTGCAACTCACCAGTTTATTAAGTTTTTACATAACTATAAATACTTGGTATTTAATAAAAATAATAATATATATATATCTTTTATTATGCATTTCCGGATGTGGCAACGGATCATTCATGAGTTTTCCCGAGATGATCTTCGGACTCCGCGAACGCGAGTTTCTCTCGAGGAACAAATATGATTCATGGCTCGAAAGCGAGCACAAGCACGTACCGAGTGGCCGTGATTATCAATAAACGTGAATTCTTTAGTTAATCGATTTATCGGACGATACACACTTGAGACGAGCACTACAACGCTCTCGGCGATCTGTCCGCGACGATGGTATCAGAGGTAGCTGAGCATAGAGCCGCTTTGAAAGTGAGATTAATCGTGCGAGACCCTATGCTTACCTATGCGTCTGAGTCATAAGGATCTCGCAATTATAATGTCATAATTGAATTACATTCCTTTTCAACCGCGCACATATACACAGAAAATCTTATTCATCTTTCGTTCCGGCTTTGAAGCCGGTTCCGGGATGTTCTGCTCCTTTCTCAGATTGAAAACTATTATAAATAAGTAGTTAAAATAATTTTTTTTTAAGTAATAAATTAGGAAAAATGTATTAACTGCATTTATCTGATCAAAAATTAAATTTGTGATTTAATAATCAAATTAAAAGAGATCTAACAAATTATAGTTGTTTGTTCATATTTATAATAATCATTTTCATACGGCAATATGAATCGTCGTGTAATGAATTACGGATTCTTGTAAGAATACTAATCGTTTTTCAACGGAAAGATAGAGACAAATTCTTGAAATTAAAAAATGTGTTTTCAATGCCCATATTTTTTTATTCTTCGCGTACGTTATGCAACTGGAAATTAAATGGAGACGCGCGCGGGTTATTTATTACAGCAAGACGAATTTCTCGTCTCGCGGATTCTAACAGACGAGCGAGACGATTATGAGCGCCACAAGATGCAGGAGCACGTCTGTAATTTACTAATTATGACAGGACGAAAGGTGACATTAGAGATGACTTTGAGCTTCGAATGTCGATTCCCCGTCCGTCTCATTCCTCGAAATCCTCCTGTGTTCACGCGGTTACATATGAATAATTATGTAATCCGCCCGGAAACATTTAATTGACGCTTAATTATTGACATTATTGTTATCGCGTGCTAACAATGATTATGGAAATGTCGCGAAAAATTCTAAACGTCAGATTTGTCGAACACAGACGATGTTTTATCCGCGTTTAATTGCATCTTGAGAAACAATTTTTTGACGAGCTTACAAAATTTAAAATATATTTTTCATCGATGAAAATACAATTATAAATATATTTTCTTCAAATTTTTTATTCACGCATTCTCGCAACACGTGTATTTTGTTACAATTATTTCGAAAAATGTAAGAAAAAAGAGCGGCCCCATAATGTTTATTCTTGCGATATTGTGATAACGTTAATCGCTTTTGTACAAGTAGCAATAAATACTCGGAATGATGAAAAGAAGCCGTAAATGCTGACGCGCTACAACTCATCGTCTAATAATGCGTCATTAACGCATTGTGAAGAAACTATAATTTTGCGTGAAATCGACAGCTTTATAGCTGTGTGAATATTCTGGCTGGCGTTAATCTAAGCAGACAAGAGATGACAAATAATTACTCATGTTGGATTGCTTTGAGTCTCTTTCCTACGCTTGCGCTTCCCGCAATTCCGTCTTGTCAATTTGACGGTGGAAATGAATTAAATGTATATTGACAAGCAGTCTCAAATTACAAATTTGCCATTGTAATCTTTCCAAACTGCAATAATATTTATATTATGTATGTCTTTGAATAATCAAAAAACAGGTGATAACCACGAAAAGTAATTTTTATACATGTTTCAAATATTTCTTATACTAAATGTTTAAATGTGAGAAATTACATTACGATATCGTTTAAATTATAAATTTAAAAGCTTTCAAAATTCCATCTGTCGTACAAGGAAGATGAAACATTGTGCAAATATTATACACGTGTCTGTCGAATCATTTTATCTCAAGTTATAATAACAAAATAAAAATGTATTATATATTTGTCTTTGAGAAGCAAATGAAACTAATTTTTGATTATTATTTTTATTATAATTTTTTATTATATATTTTTTGACGTTTCATTTAAAAGGAAATTAATTTACTACAATTTGATCTACCAGTATCGCGTCGTCGTGTTTACGGGAATCTGTTAAACGAAGCGAATCGTTAAAATGGTACACGATGGTACTACCGCGAAGGATTCAGCCCGCATAATTACCAATGGCGAACAGCGACGATCGATACTACCTGGCTACCTTATCACGGTTATTGTACACGATGCTCCAGCGATGCAATGAAGCCTTCCGTTCCGTGAAACAAACGATCCGACTCACGGCCTCGAAATAGTCGCGTTGTTATACTAACGCGATATATATCTTGTGATTACGTGCCCCTTGTTTAAAAACATGACGAACGATTACATGATGGAATTAGAAATATGCATTCACGTATCCGGCTCATATCTATTGGACAATTAACGAGAACGCTTATTCTTTCCATCGCGGCGATTAATTCTCAGCCTTCAGAGCTGTATAGATTGTTTTAATAGTTATCAATATTCGCAATTTGTATGTTATACACATATCAAGTCCGTCAGGGATATGGATGCTAAAAATATCCCATCCTTTTAAACACATTTTAAATCTTTAATGCAGAATATTGTTATTTTTTTTTTTTTTGCTTATAAAAATATTTAGATTATTACTTCGAGTATAATATACGCGTGGAATACAAGTTGATAGCGAATATATTTGTTATCCCGCATGAATATTCATGTTGCGAATGCCATTTTTATGAAAAAAAAAAATTTCGTATCTTTTTTTTATTTACAACAAAGCTTTTTACTTAATGTGATCATTTTACGGATCGATTTCGACAGATGATCGGGCGATGCGGTGGTCGGTTCCTCTCGAAAGATATTTTCTACCTGCCTGCGGTCATGACAAAAAATTTGGGCGCCGGCGTGACTCACGATACGCGATGACTAATTCCATTGAGTAATTCGAGCAGATTCGAGCCGAGGAAATCGAAGGAATTCTCTCTCATCAAATGGTGTAGCGCGAATGTACCGGAGAAGAGCGAGAGGAAGAGAGAGAGAGAGAGAGAGAGAATATATATGGACTCTCTCGGCGAGGCTCACTGCCTAATGACCGAGTGTTATTAAGCCGATTATAGAGCATCGATCGCGCGTTACCTCGGGATACTTTGATGGCGCGCGATGCACTTATGTCAGATCTCGACCGACAATGAGAAAGCTGCCGTACTTGCGCGACCATAATCATGGTATTCGCGCACTTGGTGACCTTGATGGTATCCGTACCACCTTGCGAGCCTTGAACTTGCACGTCGAAGAATCTCGTACGAACTTGGCAATGGTCCAAGTTCGATCTTACTTAAATCTGCATCCACGACAGGAGACACTCGCGTATTTTATTCTTTGTCTTTTCTCTCTCTCTCTCTTCTTCCTCTCTTTCTTTCAAAATTTTTTACAAGACCCGTAGTTTTTTGGCATATCCCACATTCGAAGCTAAATATGACCACGTCTAATTCAGAAAGAGGTGTATTGTTACGATCGATCAAACATTCCGCACGTTCGCATCGATCGTCTCGTCGCAAAAAATGCATTAATATTGTAATATTTAACATTGAATAATAAATTTAATGTCGCGACATTTTTATTAACAATTCTTCTAGCAATCTCATTTGTGATGTTTTTATTTCCGGTATCGTCGAGCGCTTTTATTCATGCAAAGAATTATTACGTGAATCATTTAAGAATATATATATTTCCTCTATGAGCACAATTTTTTGATTATTAACCGATAAAGGTCAAATAAACGATTCAACGCATCGCTCATTTTCTTTCGAGATGCGTTATTATTTAATCATCACTCGCGGCGAGCCATAATAAAAGTTCCGTTATTGCATTAATGCTCTGTGATGGCGAATACACATTATTGTCTATCCCCCGCGGGGATGAACATCATCGTCACAGAAAGCAATACGATTTCGCAATACGCTATCCGTTTTGATCGAGAGATACATACGCGTCTGACGCATCCTGTTATGCGCGATATTTTTTTTTCACAGCCTTTGGCATGATCGAAGGCAAGATCCGATCTATGTACACGTTACTCGTTTCCGGATGCGTGCTTCAGACTATTAGAAGAAGCTGAAGTATCTCTTCCTCTCTTGAAGCTTATGGAAAAATCATCTCACGAATCTCAATATTTCGATTAATCTCGAACATTTATCAACACATCTCAAGTAGGAATATATCAGTTTATAAAAAGTATTACCAGATATAATGTCACAAGCGCTGCTTTCTCTCTCTCTCTCTCTCTCTCTCTCTCTTACATATTTTTTATATTTATACTAATTATTTATATAATAAATTATCTCTCTGTCTATTCTTTTCTCGAATATTTTATTTTATATTTTTAAAGAACATGCAATAGAGTGTTCATCCATTTATTTTTGTATTTATCGCTAGACAGTATGCTACCTTATCTTTATTGGCTGCCTGACACCTTTTTTGAAAAACATTGCTCCATGAAACATCTTTTTATCGCCAATAACGCATTAAAGCTATACATTAAAGCTATCCCGAAGACCTACTAGCGTCTCATAAAAATCGTTTAACGGGTTAAAGAGAGAGAGAGAGAGAGAGAGAGAGAAAGCAGCGCTTGTGACATTATATCTGGTAATACTTTTTATAAACTCATATATTCCTACTTGAGATGTGTTGATAAATGTTCGAGATTAATCGAAATATTGAGATTCGTGAGATGATTTTTCCATAAGCTTCAAGAGAGGAAGAGATACTTCAGCTTCTTCTAATAGTCTGAAGCACGCATCCGGAAACGAGTAACGTGTACATAGATCGGATCTTGCCTTCGATCATGCCAAAGGCTGTGAAAAAAAAATATCGCGCATAACAGGATGCGTCAGACGCGTATGTATCTCTCGATCAAAACGGATAGCGTATTGCGAAATCGTATTGCTTTCTGTGACGATGATGTTCATCCCCGCGGGGGATAGACAATAATGTGTATTTATTTTTTATATTTATACTAATTATTTATATAATAAATTATCTCTCTGTCTATTCTTTTCTCGAATATTTTATTTTATATTTTTAAAGAACATGCAATAGAGTGTTCATCCATTTATTTTTGTATTTATCGCTAGACAGTATGCTACCTTATCTTTATTGGCTGCCTGACACCTTTTTTGAAAAACATTGCTCCATGAAACATCTTTTTATCGCCAATAACGCATTAAAGCTATACATTAAAGCTATCCCGAAGACCTACTAGCGTCTCATAAAAATCGTTTAACGGGTTAAAGAGAGAGAGAGAGAGAGAGAGAGAGAAGCGCGGTGCGGGCGCCGACAGCGATTCCCGCGCGCGGCTTCGCTTAGGAATTCCTCGCCGGGCGGATACACCTTATCGCGGCTCGTCTTTCGCGAGGAGCTATCCCCTTCGGCGCAGGTTATCCGTCGTGGGGGCCGTCAGGTGGGAGGTGGAGTCACGGGTGACGAGTCTCAGTAGGGCCCCCGTCGGCACAGGTAGGTAGACAGGTAGGGGCCCCCCTTGGGCTCCCACGGCATACACGTACCCCCGGTAACATTGGACCCCCACTTGTGAACGGCGATGACCATCATCGAGACCGTGGCGTCCCGCCGCCTACAGTTGCAGTCGGCGCACCATTCCACAAGCACGCGACATTCCGCGCGCGCGGCGGATACCCCGCGAGAATACCCGGTACTCTCGGCATAAAACTGATAAATCAGAAAAAAAAAATATAACCAAATTTCGGGTAGAAATAGGAAAAAAAAAAAAGAGCGAGACCCGTGATCCACAACGCGTTCTGCCTATAATCATAATATATAAATACTTCCGAAGATATTGCGTGAATACGTGTATTCGACAGTGAGAAATTTGACTACTTCTGACGGGATCGATCGGCGGAAGCAACGCGTTCCTTTTCGTCTAAGATTTAATGAATCTTGGAGTCGTGCCTCGTGCTTTATATATAGATGCCTGTACTTATTAATGAATAATTTGAATACTCGAAGATCAGCGGGATTAAAGGATCAACATTTGCATTGCCTGAAATCCGCGTTTTGTTATATGAATTGCGAAAAATTCAGTGCTACGATTCCCGGTGCTGTTTTGCAAATATCAATATTCATCACTTAATAGAGAGAATATTATATTTAATTGATCGAGAGAGAAAAAGAGTGATATCTTCCAGAATAAGAGAAATACAGTGAGTAATGATGAAAACATTAGAAATACAGTGTTTTACTCGGATATTGTCGGTTTTTAATTGAATAAAGATTGTGTTGGTGATTCATTGAATAATGATTTTGAAATAAAGTAAAAAAATAATATTGAGAAAAACTGAGGAATGCGAAGAAATTTTATAGGATTTTTATAGCCGGTATTAGACAGCAAGAATGTTTCCAGAGAAAAGTAGTAGAATCATAAATTGTTAAAATAATTAGTTAATTTATGAGCTTAAAACGAAGTATAAAGAATGTATTTTAAGAGATATCTAAGAAAAAGTATTTTATATATATGTAATAATTTTATAGATGACGTTTTGGGGGATAAGAGCAAGTCTTTAAAAATCTTAATAGTATTTAAAAAGATGTCATAACAATTAATCAATTAATAATCTTGATAAGAGATAGTTCTTATGATTAGTTAATTAATGATTTTGAGATGTAAATGCACCGTAACTATCGCGTATATAATACATATGCTAGAAGTAAAAAAACATCTTCTAGATAATGTTTCGACGGATTAAAAGATGTTGATTATGGCAATGAATTAATGACGCTACAAAGGGTAATAATGTCATAAATATTGTTGCTAACATGCGTGAATCGCAAAACTACGCGCTTGCGGTGTGTAGAAGATATTGTCGTATTAAATGGAATGAGAGAAAAGCGCACGGACGGAAGAAGTTTAATGTACGGTATTCGCGCGTGCGATAATGGTGACAGCCGGTGACAGTATTACGTTAATAGAGATGCGTGAGCGATCGAGATGTATGCGCGTGGCACAAACGATTGTCAGTGAATACAGTAGGATGAATCAGAAAGTGCGTATGTCCCGTCGGAACTCTATTGCTCTCACAAAGAAAGAAAATGCTAATACTTATTAAATACATATGTTTTTATCATTTTTTTTTTTTTTTTTTAATTTTCTTATACAAAAACACAGATTATATAATAACGGAAATATGTTAATTTATTGCCTTCTCTTTTCATTCTTTTATTTTATATTTTAATTATTGATTTTAAAATATATATTGACAAAGAAGTAGTCAATATATATTTGTAGATAATTGTTTATTCTCTACAATGTATTATTCAATGCTTATGATGTATAATATTTTACTTGTACGATCTCTGTGTCAATTTAATCTAATTAAAAAGTTTAAATATAATTTATGTGTGTGTGTGTGTGTGTGTGTGTGTGTGAATATTATCAATCAAATTATTTTAAAGATTTGGACGATATATGTATATATATATATTTGAATTACAATCGCTCGAGATACGCAAAGAAATCGAGAATCATTAATCGAATCTTTGATATTAAATATATCGGTCTGTTCTTAAGAAATTTCACGATACTTATGCAAGCTAATATATTCTGCTCTCGTTCGTGAAATATTTATAATTTGATGAATCAGCCTAGTTAATTGGCGTTTCGCACTTAGCCATGGAAAGTTCAAGGAAATGCATTTAAACACGGATTTCCTTAAAGCTGGTATTATATTTAGACGATTACTTATTTACAATCATACTTTGCACTCCATTATATATGCTAATTAGAAACCGCAATATGACAATTAACCATGTTATTTTACATGCGAGTAAAATCGTCCATGTTAGAAATAGAATTACTCCCGATCGTCGTGAAAACTTTATTCGAAAGATATCAAATGCGGTGGACATCGAGCTCATTTTCCGTCAACAAAGACTGCAACGTATTAAATTAAAAAATCTTGATTAATGAAACACTAATGAATAGATAGTATAATTACAAGCAATGCCAAACTATGTTATAATAACAAACCAATTGAAATTAATTAATTTTATCTTATGAATTGCTTTTAATTATTTTACATTATTTAATTACAAAGTA
>NW_021848660.1:58390-65501 GCF_003651465.1 Formica exsecta
ATATATATATATAAATCAATTTCAGTTTTTTCTTGCATAATAAATAAAATTCAGTAAATTAAATCACAATCAAATTTTTACTATAAAAAAAGTTTGCACACAAGCTAAACATTATGATACAATATTATTGGCTCTTTTGTTAAATAAAATGTTACAAATATTATTCTATAAAATATTACAGATAAAGTGTTATTAGAAAAAACAAAAAGTAATAAAATTCTTTTTACAACGCATTAGTTGGAAGGTTAAATAATGTTTTTCTGCCATAAAATAAAATCATATCTAAAGAAGCGATAAAATAAATAGGTTTAGGGCAATTAATCTTGCTTTACACGCAAAAGATTAGAAGCACTCATTGTGCAGCACTACTCCTCTTTCCATCGATCGCTCCATAAATCACCGCCTTCGCGCGAGTCCATTTCAACGGAACAATTTTCAAGCTCTATTGCAGAATAATTCAAACACATAGAAAAGTTTATATGCATAGATATCGTATAAATAGATTGAGCAAAATCCAACACATGTCTTAACTATGCGAGAAATAGGAAAGCGAAATGAAAGTAATATTCTTGTTTTTTCTTTCGACGAAACGTACAAAAGTATTTTTCATTTATTCTACTTATGTATATAAACTATCCAATAATCTCTATTTTTTTTTTTAATTTTAACATTAGATTTTATTAATTTTAGATTTTATTATTATTATAAAATGTTTCATTATTATAGTTTATATTTTTTATATGTCTATTTTTAAAGTGTATTGTGTTGTTTCAGAACTTTAAAAATCATTATAGCATATTTAGTATTAAAAAATAATTAATATTTAGTATTAAAAAATATATAATATTAAAAAATCATAAAAGATGGCTCATTCAAACTTCTTCCTAAAACAAAATCAACTTTATATTTGTCAAAGAATCTATCAGAAAAATTAAAATTATATATCTTTTAGTGATTAAATTTTCTAGTAATATCACGCTTACAATGATTATAAATACGTTTGTGTTTATAAACATTGTTAGCACGACATAATAATATTCTCCATTATCCGTTTGATATAGCGAATCGTCTGATAAGAGGTCTCGACACCGATTTCATCCCGCAAAATCGGGTATTTTATTTCCAAGAACGAGAATATTGCGTCGATCGATCGGTCAACGAAATCACGGGCATCCAACACCTGACCAGGTAGTCAGGTAGCGACCAGAAATCGAAGTCAGTGCGGAGAACACGCGTATTTCTAGCGAGGCACAAAGAGGGGGACGCCCTTACATGCGTCATCGCGCTATCGCGGGTGCAAGTCGCACGTGAGCATCGCACGTGAACGGCAGTACAACACGTGCGCCACGACGTTTGGCATCGCACGCTGTGACAGCCGACGCCTCCGTCTCATCGTCGCCACAGTTTGTCGCACACGTGCAGCGATAAATGCACCGTCGTTGCCGCGGATGATGTCCCACGCGATCTCCAAGATGATCACCCATTGGATCGTCCTGTTGGCTCTCGGCGCCGTCTGCCACGGTGAGTACAATTTGCTGTTTATTAATCGTTTTAATTAATCATTGAGATTCCTTAAATTATATATTTGAGTGATGTAAGTATATAAAAATGATAGATATCCGCGTGATTTGTTAAAAAAATTGCGTGAAAATAATTATTAATAATAAAATGATATCTAAAACGGCGAAAATATTGGGGATCATAACAAGTACGTTTTAAGAAAAACATTTACTGCCTTTGTAAACAAGCTTGTTAGCGTTGAGTTGAATGGAAAGTTCATGTCGTTTTTTTGGTCTTCATCTGTTAGTAAAAAAACGGAACGAACTTTTCGTTCAACCTAATATATTTTAATTTCTACTTTATACCAATTTTTAACAATTTAGAAAAAGAAACATTATATTTTTTTTACGATTTATTATGATTATTGTTACATTTTCTTGAGAGAATTACAAGCTGAACAAAACTCTTTAATTAATTTTTATTAAAGGAATATAAGTTGAATTTCTCTCTACATACATATAAAAAAATTCTCTCTCTCTCTCTCTCTCTCTCTCTTTCTCTCTCTCTTTCTCGCTCTCTTCTAAAATTTTAAATGTAATCTTGACAACGCTTGTTATCATCCGTAAATTACGACCGGTCATTTGCATCTTAATTGGCGTTCTCCATATAGTTTGTGATACCCGATCGAAGCGCAGCGCTTAAAATAGAGGGCTAGATGATAGGACGATTACGGGCGCACGCGATACTTATTTCTAAACGCAACTGTAAATCGACAATGCGACTCGTCGTCATCTCTCTCTCTCTCTCTCTCTCTCTTTCTCTCTCTCTTTCTCGCTCTCTTCTAAAATTTTAAATGTAATCTTGACAACGCTTGTTATCATCCGTAAATTACGACCGGTCATTTGCATCTTAATTGGCGTTCTCGATATAGTTTGTGATACCCGATCGAAGCGCAGCGCTTAAAATAGAGGGCTAGATGATAGGACGATTACGGGCGCACGCGATACTTATTTCTAAACGCAACTGTAAATCGACAATGCGACTCGTCGTCACACGAACCGCTTGGATATGCGGTTATATGTAATGACAGAAATTTGATATTTCGTCAATTGATCGTCTCGATGAAAATTACTTACGTAATTGAGCGATTACAGGGATTCGCGATGGAGATTAATATATTACGTAACGCAGGATGCGTCGTTCTTCATTCAAGTGTGGAGTTCTTGAAAAAATCTTTTTTTTTTCCTCTGGATGACAGATGTATTAGAGAATTTACTAAGTCGGATCCATGCATAATCTTTAAGATTAATAAATTTATTTAAATTAATCCTATGTTTCTCGCTTTTTTAAATATACTTTTATCTAAAAGATTTCGAAAAATTATTCACATTTATAGCTTGAATTTTTGAAAAATTGGAGCTTTAGAATTAATTAGGATTCCATCCGCTTATTCCGCTTATTGCATTCTAATTTTAATTTTATGTATTCCTAACACATAAACTTTAAATAAAATCACTGTTAAAGAAGGAAAAGTTTATCTAGAATTATATTTTTTAAATGGAGAAAGAGAGAGAGATATTTATTTCTAAGAATTTAATTGGTAATGATTTTTAATATTTTACAATTTCATGTCGTACAATTATCGTATTTAGTAATGTCTTAACATTTCTTCTTTAAGTTCAATTTAGTCAGCAGTATCTGCAATAAAGGATAAAGCACCTGGCTTCCAAAAAACTTGGTATATTGATTATTTCTGTAATATTTAAACAAAAAAAAAAGGTTTTATTGCAGTACGCAACATCTTTTCCAGTTTCTCAAGAATGTAACCTTCTTATAGGATTATATAATTTCAATGTCCGCGTAGGATCACCTTGAACAATACTTTTATGTTGCTCGCTTCTAATCAGTTGCTATTTAAAACTGTTAAGAAACATTAATAAAAGATGTTAATGAACATTGTAAGCAAATGTATGAGAATGTCAGCCATGTAATTTGCCGTATGTTTTCTTATTCTTTATGCATCTATTTTTTTGATAGGTATGTCTAATGCAGTCGTATGCGTTGCAAAAATAATTATAAATTCTTTTTATAATTTAAATAATTTACTGCTTATATATATATAAACAATATATATTATTTACACAAAATTGTGTGTATATACTCTCGGAATATATGATAGTATCACGATATTATTAATCATTACACATCTAACGAAGCAATATCCTTTCACAAATCATATTTTTTGCGACACATAATAATTTTATTTTTGAAAGTATACAGAGTGGGCCAAAAGTCTGTATATTTCTTCAAGAGAAACCTTTGAATAATTAGAATATACATCTTGTTAAATCAAAATACTTACATAATAACTTACATAATATCATTTTGCGGTATTCCGATATTCGGAAAATATCATCGAAATTAAAACGATGTAAGAGAAGAAATCAAGATTGATTAATCGCAAATTTTATTTTACGCTTCATATTCTCTATCCCCTCAGTTTATTTTTTTCATTCATATTTTTAAATATTTTAAAATGTCGCTATATTGAATATTCTGCGTTAGTCGAGAAAGTATTTCGATTCAACATCGTTTTCTTAGCTTTAAAGTCTACTTCTGTGTGTCTCATTGTCAGTGAATCTCGACACCTTGGCAGTGAAACCAGCCCGAGGCGATTCTCTTGCACGCGCGATCTGTGTTTCAGGATCTCTTTTCTCCTTCTACGTGTGTTCGCCGCGCACAACGATTGTATTTCATTAACAAGTTCTGCACGCAATTCGGGAGACGCACGTGCGACGCGCAGCGGTGATATGCCAGTAGCCGCGCAGCTGCAAATTTAAAGGGCAATTTAAAAGGAATGCGCTCTGAATAAAAAAATTATTTTATTTTAATGAAGAGAGATTACATGAAATGTATGTATATTATCTCTTTGAATAATTTATACCCATTACTTATACATTGCAACATTATAATTTTGTGTTATTATTTGCAATTTATTGCAATATAAAAATACGTATTTAAACACAAATATTTATTAATTAAGATACCTTCGAGAATAATTTTTTTTAATAAAATATAAAGAAAAGTATTATTGGATGAAGAAAGAAAAAATAGCAGAGTGCAAAAAGAGCAAATTTCCAAGTTAGTTAAACTCGAGCTGATTGTCCTCACGCGATATGTTTGTAAATTATTCCGTCTGAATGGGCCTTAGCCCAATGCCAACGGATTCACTTTCGTCCCGCGCGTCGCCGGAATAATAAATCAATGGCAGTGTGTGATTTTCGCCCGACATTACAACGACGACGAAGCGAAATTATGCCGAGATCTCTCACGCGGTCGGAATCAGAGCGAAACGCAGCGCGTTGCGTGCACCGTTTTCAACGGCTATCCATCGCGCGCAATTTCTTCGTCGGCGATAGTTTATTTGTATAAGCTAGCTGTTACCAGATGTAAGATGTTAGAATACGTAGATATAGAAATCGAATAATTTAATGATATAAGATAATATCAAAATTGATCGCAATATACAAATTATATTTTACCTTATTATCAATAATCGATGACAATCGATTAGACAAACATATACGTAATCTTTTCAAATAATAGAAGAACAAAATTCTGAGATGTCTGTGTAACTAATTGTAAGATATAAACATGCACTGAAAATATATCTTGATAAAAGACTGTAGATACAAATATAAATAATAATGCTGAATAATAGCTTACGTTTTGATATAGGTATAATAATAAAAAAAATTATATATATATATTTTTTTTATATGCAAACATGTGTGTATGTGTATCATATGTGTTGTGCTTCACACGGAGTGTCACGGATATCCAGGACGATCTTCATAGGCCGGCCGGTGCATCACGCCATACATACCGTAAAATGCATCCCGCCACCGGGGGCGGTGAGGAATTCGTACGAATTCCGGCGCGCGGCTCTCTTCTCTGCCCTCAGGCAGCACACACCCCTCTTTCCAGCCCATACCAACACGCGTGTTTGCATTCCAGTGTGATGTTTCACTAAATGCACGCATTGCACCGGGTTTAATCACCCTCCCGGAGGGAGAACCAGTTCTTTCGGGGCCGGCAACGCGCCGCATCGAGACAACGCTACGTGCTTTACGAGGAGGCATGGAAAAAAAAAAGGAACGAAAGGAGTCCTGGAGCAGCGCCGAAACTCGAGAAGAATAGGCTACAATTATCATTCCACGCTGGGATCATCGGGATCGCCACTGTTCCTCCCCATCTCTTCCAGAGCTGCCATGCATAATAAAAACTGCACAACAATTATCGAAACGCGTGCAATCTCGGAGATGTCAGAGACATATCAAAAAGTATACCTTACATCATAATAGCTGCATTCCTACACTGAGAAAAAAAAAGTTGTTAACTTGACTAAATGCGTTCAACTGATCATCATTTTTTTAATTGAAATATTTAAGTACTTAAGTTAAATATGTCATATTAGATTTAAAGTATCGTATTTAATCTAAATACTTAAATATTTCAATTAAAGAAATAGTAATCAGTTGAACGCATTTAGTCAAGTTAACAACTTTTTTTTTCTTAATATACTGTCATAATTAAATATGGATATTAGTTTAACGTGTCTGCAACAAGGAAATTTAAGCTTGTCAAAATTATATACACGTAAAAGAAGTGAATTAATTTGATATTGAATAAAGATAAAAAAAAAATTGAGGACGTAAAACCATTAGCAGAATTTTTTTGTAAGTGAAAACAGCGGAAACTGCAAAGAGTGAATATCTTGTCAAGCAGAATATAGCGACTACCAGAATGCATGACGCAATAGCGATTCGTACATACGCGATGTTTTTGCGTAAAAGATTAGATGTTGCGAGTATAATGAGGTAAATCACAGTTTACGCGGCTCGCAATCTGCCCTCGACTATCCAACGACCAGATATGAGAAGACTTGAGCAATGCGTAACCTGGATGCTCATCGGGAACGCGTGTAGTAAGTACTTATTGTTAGACAAACGTCACGCGTCAGTAGATCGAACTTCATTGAGCCGCGTCTTACTATCAACGTTGGGAATCAACTGTGCAATTTATATAAAATACAGTGACACATAAATTATCTGTTTTTGCACAAGGCTTTACTCTGCTCAAAATACTAAATCACAAATTTTATATTAAATAAACAGCATCTTGATTTCGTTAATATAATATAATATCTCATACATATATATATATATATATATATACACACACACATCCAACGATTTTGAATGATTGTTTACAGAGACACGTTTGTCAATTTACCGAGCCTACGCAAGCTGCATCTAAACCAGAACAATATCAGCACCGTGCGCGACAGGGCATTTAAGCATTTGAGCTTACTGCAAGAGCTTGAGCTAAGCAGTAATCAAATCACGAGTATCACACACGAAACTTTCTACGGTCTGCGCAATCTACAACGTCTTGACCTGCACAACAATCAAATCGCCATGATTGGAAAGCGCAACTTTGCTGAGATGTCGGCACTAATCGAGCTTGAACTTGATCAAAACATAATTACATATATATCTGAAAGAGCATTCGACGGTATGCACAATCTTCAGAAGCTGCGGCTCAGCGC
>NW_021848660.1:65838-72046 GCF_003651465.1 Formica exsecta
CTCTCTCTCTCTCTCTCTCTCTCTCTCTCTCTCTCTCTCTCTCTCTCTCATTTCTTCCGCGTCTAGATTCTCATATCAAAGGGATGAATTTGAAATATCATAATAAGAAAATAATTCGATATGCTTGATCCTACCCATTGATTGCAATTATATTGGTAAGAAAGTCCTTTTCCCTCTTTCAGAATGATATGAAAACTTTCTTTTCTTCAAGATGTTAGGTAATCATAGAGAAAAAAGTAAGGGATGGACGTAATAAAGAAAAAAAACGCGGAATTGTAGAAGGAGGCCGGTATTTCATAACGATATTCTCGAAAAAAAAAAATTTGCTTTGCGCGATTAACATAAAATAACAGCCAAGTCCTGTGGACGAAGGATGCACATTCCTGCATATCCTTGACACGATCCGCTCGGCTCTCGCGTCAGACGTGCGTCTCACCGTTTACGGAATTCTCAGGTTTCAAGGCGTCGACGTCGTCACTGCCGTGCAAATATAAGAAACGGACGTGCAAATACCTCGATGCGAAATCAGCAGTGCGTGAAAAGGAAGACAGAGAGGGAGAACAGAAAGAAAAGAAAGAGATAAATCAGGGTTAATTATTATCCGTTAATAACTATCAGTTAATTACTATCGGGATAAACGCCCAGGATGTGCAAAGATATACAAACAAAAATTAGTATTATAAAATATTGACAATAAAATTATACGTAAATGATAATAATATTGTGTATGTAATATACCAATAGGAAGTAAAAAATTAAATCAAGCATTATGTAAATGATGTGCGCTACATAAATTTCGAAGAATCGAAATTTATTATTTCAAACTCTGCGCGCATCGAAATAAGAAAATAATAAATATTATCTAGATATTTAATAAAAATTAATAATGAAAATAAAAATGTTACGAGTATTACAAAGAGACAGAGGAGAGAAGAAATAATAAAAAAGTTCGTTTTAAAGAATTCTGCAAAATTGTTATCGATCATGAAAAGATTTACGAGCGATGTTCGTGATTTAAATATGCGCGATAGCAAACGAAGGAATTGCGGATATAACTCGTAAAAATAATCTCGCGAACGGAAGCGAATATGACGGCGATGGATCTTTGGGTCTGACTAGTAACGGTGCGATCGATTAATATTCGCGGCGGGTCGATCCGTCGACAGGAAACCGGAGGGCTGCAACCGCATTTCCGCGGTTGATTACAGAGACGAGAAACTGAATTGGAAAACAATCTTGAACTTAGATAATTATTTTAAGTAGCAAGGCGGAAATAGAAATGAAGAATATCTGCTTTTATCTTACGGGATGTTGATAAATTTAATAAAAATGGAGTTATTGATAATATATTGTGTCTTGCCAAAAATAAATATAATCATCAATATTTTTGTAGAAAGTATTTTCAATACATGACAAAAAAAATAAAAGATATCTTAAATGTATTACTTGTTATTATTTCATGTATATATGTATATATGTATTCAATAAAAGTTTAAGAATGACTAATTAAAACCTGTTTGAGTCAGAACAAGAGTCATGACGTCAAAGAATTTTTTACGTCTCGCACAAAAAAACAGCTAACTTATGATTCGATTATTTGAAGAATTCGAAAAATTTCCCAAAGTCTGTTGGGTCTGGACCGTCAACGCTGTGCGAATCTTGCAAGAAGTTTGATGAATAGAAGTTTGTTTCTTCGAAGCATTTCGTTTGTAACAAAGCCAGCTGAAGGCCTCGTCGGAGAGGCACGATTATCTTGTAACAAAAACATGATGTAATACGCTTGCAATAACGAGACACATAAGGAAAAAAGCTAATATTTCATAAAATAATAGCTTAGAATTTCATTCTATAAATCTCACAACATCTTTATTTTAATTTCAGTTTTATCCATAATAATAATTATTATAATTATCACGGCAATAATTTTAATTTAATCAATAGATTTAATGATAATTTTAGTTGTCACAGTTGGTTATCGAATATCTAGCTGTCCAAAACAGCAATATGTTATTAATAAATGCATTTTTATTTTTAATGAATATATTGTTAATAAATTGTCATAATATATTTAAAGTTGGTCTGTATTTTATCTCGATTTTTATCAAATAAAAGCGTGACAATTACACTTAACTTGATGCTACTGCGCATCTTTCGTAACAATTAATAATTTCTATTATTATCGCCAGTTAAACCCTCACGTCAAACAATACCAGCAGATAACTCACGCATAGATAACTATACTTAAAGCACGCACATTTCTGACTCATACCAGCTGACGATTTGTATTTGCTTTAACGATCTTTCATGTGGCATGAATATTTGAATTGGTAATTTTGGGAAGAATACATTCGCAGGAAAATTAACGTCGCAAAAATCGAAAGTTAAATTTTGAAAATTTTCCTGTTTAAAGTAAAAAAATATACTATTATCTTTAATATAACTATGCTTTAATTAAAATTTTATGATTCCATCAGTACACACGTTACACTTTAAATAAATAATTCATTTCTATGGTCTATTTTTATGCTTTTAAATAATTTTAGATCCAATATTTCTATCAATCAATTTTACCATGTCTGCAATTATTAGTTTTAATTTTATAATATGTTCATTAATTAATATTTTTCATTAAAATTATACATATTTAAACTATGACTAAGTTATATGCGCCGCAAGAAATGACAAAGCAAATTAATTAAAGACAAAGACGAAATCGAGCTGGTCTTAAGACGGATCCTAATCGCTCTCTAATCGCAGGTTAATGATCATCGCTTGCGTTTTTAATTAAAAAGCAAAGTGCATTATAATGTTTTGAGATTCTCTCTTCTTTTTGGTAGACTGATCGAGATTCTACACCTGGCAAATATGTTTCTTAATTCATCCTTTTTTTGAAAACTTAAGATCCCATTGTCTCGTTACTTAGCCCGCTAGCCCTACCTTTTTCCGAGAGATCTATCCCGAACTTGTTCTAATCAGCTGAAGCCTTAGAATACCAAATTAAAAAAAAAAAATCATGACCAACTGTTGTTCGATATGTTAAGCCTACTCTTCCTACTGAGATACTTATGTGTTTCTCAAAGAAAGTGTAAGAAAGTTAACGGTAATTCAGTAGAACGTACACGCTTCCTCTGCCCAAAAATTCCTGGTTGGCTCCCTGCAGTTAATCGTGTTTTATAAGCAAACGAGGAAGCTAGCGAAGAATAGTAAAGCTAATAACGAATTTGCGAAGTGTATTCCTGGTAAAAAAATAAGAAATATATTTTATTGTACGCTTAATAAGCATAAATATAATACAAAATACTCACTCTAAAAATACAAGGAGATCAAATGAAGAAAAATTAAATCAGATTTGTGAAAAATTATTCTATGACTTCTTCTGTCGTATGACGTCTATCATCATTCGAAATTGTCATAATAATTCTTTTAAGATACGATATTTTTCGTACAATGCTAATATTTCTAACTTGTCTGCGAACTTCCATCGTGCGAACTGACCCCTTTCAAGAAACGATGTCTTGAACAAGAAATTATAGTTATTAGGAAATTGGTGCAACGCCCGATTGCGACAGAGGAATCCATGTGGGAATTCCGACATCCGATCGGCTCTAATCGGGTCGATCGGCACGTAGCGCCATAAAATCGCCGATCAGTGTGTCAATGTAAAGTGGAAACGACCTTCCAGTGTCAGCGACCAACTCCGCTCGTCTTGAGGACGGCGTCGGCTTAAACGCTAGCTGGCAAACGTTACGCGACAATACCAAGGACCAACTTCGGGCATATAATTGTGCACGTACTACATACCCGTCATGTAGAAAGCGTGCGATGATGTATCGCAGGGGCGCTCTTCCTCCGACGATCATCCGTGAACAAATCTAATACGGCGTTATTAAAAGCTAATTCATTTCAAGGAACTTAAATTTTTAACTTAGAGGCCTAAATTTTTAATTTAGAAGCCGAGAACAACTATCCCCCTGTCCCCTAAAGATCGCTATTTTTTCTGGTTTTTAAGATTATAAAAAATGTGATTGAAAAAATACGACTTATCAAGCAATAAAATTAATAATTCTTGCATTATTAAAAAAATGTGATGTTAAAAGTTTATTTGCTTTACTACAAATTTACAAGATTGCAAGATTTAACTCTATTATTAAAAATTGGCAGAATTCCGTAACTGTTTATATTATCATTAATTTACAAGGTTATGAATTTATTTGTTTATTATATTTTCCCTTAAATTAGCTGATATATTTTGCTCATTTCAGCGCTACGCGTTAATTCCATGTTACTTTATCTATTTAATTTATATAATATTAATGTAAATATATATCTATGAACAGTTGTAACTTGTGCGATATATATGACGCCTATGTCTTAGCGATTCTTGCACAACGTAAAGTTTTATCGGTCTCGCAAATAGCCGCGATATGTATGGAAATAAAACTGTTTTCGGAGATACAAACAATTCTTGCTGCGAGTCAATCTATCGATCCGACCCTGATTCTATCTGCATGTGGTGACAGACGCGCGACGCGCAAGGCGATTGTCTACGTGACTTTCGTAGCTTCCTGCCCGACGTGTCCCACATATCCGTTCTTCTTTGTGCTAGGCATCTTCGCGTCTTCACGACGTCGATTTTCCGACCACGCTTTCGATTTTTCGCGCAAGACTTGGTCCAGAACATCTTTTTTCTATCAACGCATTTAACCCGTTAATGATTTTAGTACTTTACCTAACTTGAAGCGTCTATGTTACGTCAGGATTTAGGGAAGAAAATTTTGTGAGATGTTGAGATAAACTTTTTTTTAATTTCCATTCTCTCTCTCATACAACTATATTATTTTTATAAATAGGAACTAGATGCTATCAGTTCTTATCACTCGTGTTTCATCACGAATAAAATTATTAGAAGCGAAAAGTAATCGTTTATGAACTTAATTTGTAATTTACAATTTTTTGTTTTGTTTGACACTTAGGTCTTCCCGTAGCCGACGAGTCTGCTGATACGAGCACGATTGGAACTATCGGAAATGTCTCAGAAGTAACTACTGTTCCCGAAGCGGAAGGTCACTCCATGGATGATATAATGCCGGGAACAAAGCCGCCATCGAGTGCCGTGATGTTCGTCGACATCCCGGAACACACGGAAACGGAACTGGGCTCGTCCGTACTGTTGGCATGCCGAACCGCTAATCCTGTAGCCGAGTGCCAATGGTCCTGGCAGCCATTGCCGCCGGTACACCTGCCACTTCCGGATATCAGTGAAAGCCCGTCAGTTTCTACGAGTAAGCGCGACATCCGCACATTTGTTCCTTCCGCGATTAGCTCCTGAGGAATATTCATATATCTGACTTGCGGACATTTTCGAAAAATCACGGATAATAAACTCGATATAAATGATTTAACATCAAGACGATTGATTACATTTTATAGTAAACCAATTGCAAAAAATGTATTTTCGATTAAAAAATTTTTTTAATCGAATTAATCGCGCTTCCAAAATTCTTCCATGTTCTTTTAATTAGCTTTCTCTAATTTATGCAATAACCACTCTTATAGACGGTCATTTTATCTCTTTGTATTCTGTGTATATATAGAATTTAATTCTGCAATCACGCGCTAAATATTCATTGGAGAGCCGTTCTCTCGAATGTAATCTCGATAATTTCAATGAATTCAGCCACGACGATCTCGACGATCTCGGCGAACACGTCGACTCCTACGACCCATCCGTTGCCGGTACGACAATTTCCGGCGTTCGGGAACAACAGCAACGATTGCTCCGTGAGATTCTCCAGTACCAAACATGAGCAGACAGGATACTGGACTTGTGCGGCGAGAGTCTCCACGAGCGATCCTTTCACCAGCACCGAACCCGCCAAGCTCAGCATCGTCAACGCCAATCACGGTAGAATGCTCGAATTTCTTGATTCGATTTCACAAATTTCACTCTTTAATATTTTCGGATGATTATATCTTGATACCTTTAGTCCAAAACTCAATTATCTTTAACCTATTTTGCTTTTTTTTGGGTAAATAGCGAAAAAATTTTTAATAATTTTAACAAATATTTTTCAAACCAAATTTCACATTTTCGGATGATTATATCTTGATACCTTTAGTCCAAAACTCAATTATCTTTAACCTATTTTGCTTTTTTTGGGGTAAATGGGTAAATAATTTTTAATAATTTTAACAAATATTTTTCAAA
>NW_021848660.1:74350-87143 GCF_003651465.1 Formica exsecta
CAAATATTTTTCAAAAAAAAAAAAAAACGCATGCATATAATGCAATAATACATTAAGAAAAATAAATCGTTTATAAAAGATTATGTTTAATTTTCTTAATGTTGTAATTAAAAAAATTTTCTTGTATATCTTTATTCGCTTTATATTGATAAATCGATGATTAATTAAGCCTCAGATTAAAAGTTTTCAGACGACAAATTATTTGGTAATTTGATAAGAATGTTATCCCGCTGTCTTTTATTTTTTGACAATTATTCTATGTATATTATATATATAATATATTCTCTGATATTCTAGAAGGAAAAACTGTTTAAGCCATATAGTCCCGTTCTTCGATTAGAATTTTAATCGCGTAAGCATAGCGAATAAGCGCGATGTATTTGCGCAGTTGCTTTCGGACGACCTCGAATTCTTGGTGACAGAACACGCTTGACATCGCTGTTTGTCTTCATCAATTGTGCCAACTGTCATAATATATTTTCCGCATCAAGTACTTTTCGACAGAAAATATCGTCGTCGTATTTATCATATATACAGACTATACTTCAATATTTATTTAAGAATTTTAACGCCGAATTGTCAATAATATTTAATATTTTTCGAATATCTCGCAATTTTACGTTCAAATAAATTTACACTCAATTAATGATTCCGGGTGAATCATCGAAAATGAAAGAGAGACAGGTCGGGGAAACGCTTTCATACGAATTTTATTCACTTTGATAATCATCTCGGATGAGTCATGCAATGTGAAATATATAAACAGATTTCCCTCCAGAAAAATATCAATTTTAAATAAATTAGAAAAAACTTAGAGATGAAAATAAGACCGTATAAGTCAGTTTAAAAAAATTACGGGAGATAATTATCTAGAACGTATTAAGATCCTTAATTATTTTCGCGAAATCTTCTCGATCGACTTTCGAATCCCACGCGAGAACGTCGCATTGCGTAAGGGACATGGACAAGTGCAACTGGTGCATTCGTGCGTTTCAGGTATCCTCATCACGTTCGCGAAGCACGAGAATGTCATCGAGGTGCCGGCGGGATCCTCGGCGCAAATAATGTGCCAGACCAAGTCGCCGATACGCGAATGCCAATGGTCCTGGCGGCAGCTGAATCAGTCGCAGCCCTGGAACCTCGACGTGAAATCATTCCCGGCCTTTGGTAATGATAGCACGGAATGCAGTATCAAGTTCAAAAACGTCCTGCCGGAGCAGGAGGGCTACTGGACCTGCGGTGCGCGAATCGACCCGAATTCCTCATTCACCCAGGCGACTCCCGTTCGATTTCTCATATCGGAAGGTATTGCTCTGATTAATTACGTTATCATTTTTTCACGTTTTAACGTGTGTTTTTACATTGACGTAACTTTTATTTTGCGCGTGCAAAAAAATTATGTAACAAATAATTACAGGGAAAATATAATTCGAGAAATTATAATAATAATATATTATCTATTTCATGTATCTTTTGGAGTTGGGGCTTTAGAATTTTATTCTGATAACATAAATATAAGGCATTTTAAATCATGGAAAATGATCAGTTTTGAAAACTTGGTATTTCTCAAATTTTCCATATCTTTAAATTATGTCTTAAATAAAATGCAATTGTAACAAAGATTTTTCATTAATAATAGTCGATAATAATCTTGCATCATGAGATATTTATTTAATCAGTTCTGCGACGATTCTGTAATAATTATTAGAGTTTCGAAAAATGGTTTCGAGTCATCGAAAAATATTTCAACGTTTACTTGACTTTATTACTTTTACTTTATTACGTTTATTTACTTTGTGTCGTAACAACACCGATTGATCCTGTACTAGGCGACCTGTTTGTCGATGAAAAAACAAAAACCGTGAAGAGAGCTTTCGTTTCCCTTTTATAGTCGAGTTCGTGCAGTTGTCGCGCGGCGTACAGGTTGCGGCCGGCGAGTCGGTCTTTCTACGATGCCTGGCGAACAAGCCGGTGGTACAATGCGAGTGGTCGTGGAGGGCGTCGAACTCGAGCAAGGAACCGCTGCTGATCAAGAAGTTCAGTCCAAACAAGGATGCCGATCACGACTGTTCCGTGCGATTCAAGAACATACTGTACGAGGAGGAAGGACTATGGACTTGTGGGGTCCGTTTGACGCCAGACGGGATCCTGCATACGGCGCCCGCGGCCACTGTCAGCCTCTTGCCTACCGGTACGGCGACGATCATTTTTTAATTAAGAAATAAATACACCCGAAACTCTCGCAATCGCGCGTCGTTATCGAGCGTTCGCTCCGATCGCTATAATTATGGGCGATAGAATACTCGTTGTATAATTACGTTAACGTTCTCGCAATTACGAATTGATTGACGTCTTCACGTGAGATGATGTAAAAATTGATTGCTTGCATAAAGAAAAAATATTAATACGGCGCGTAACTCTGTCAGATGTCGATATAAAAAATTCGAAGTAGTAATATATAGTAATATCTGTTTTAAACTTTTGTCTCTCTATGTAATTGCACATTAAAATGCAGAAACTATACATTAAGTCCAATTGCAGTTGCATGAAAGAAAAAGCAATCGGGAGTACAATTCGACTCATCGATTTCATCGGAATTCGAAGTAAACTTATATACTTTCCCTTCATACATTTCACCTTTCTCTCGCATTTCGCGTTTAATTTATGTAGCACTTCATACCCAGCGCGAAACGTAATGTAATTGCTAATTACATTGAATCCGATTTAATCTTCTGATATTCCTAGAAAAACGCGTTGGTGTTAATCAAAAACGAAAAACCTTCAAGAGCTATCAACCGTTAAAATAAAAAAAAAAAAAACCTCGCGGCTTCAATTATCAAAAATATTTCCTCAAAACAATACTTCTATTATTTTATAAATTTCTCGAGAGTCGAGAAAGTTGCGTTTTTTACACGTTCGCGATATAAAAGAATCCATCACGTTATCAACCCGAATGCAAACGTGCTTCTTATACGCTCCTCGTGCAATTTTCTTATCATGACCAATTTTAGCTAAGGTGAGCTTCGTTGATGTGCCGACGGACACGGCGGTGCCTATAGGCACAGAAACCTTACTCAAGTGCATCACCAGCAGCCGTGTGGAGAAATGCACGTGGACCTGGAAGCCGTTAAACGGCATTGATTCCGAGAACGTCATTGTCGACGAATTCCCCAGCAACGGCGATCTCGGCCGCGACTGCTCGCTTCATCTTCCGCAGGTGCACTCGGAGAAACAAGGTAACTGGGCTTGCCAAGTGTCCATCGCATCCCTCAACACCGTCCTAACGTCGCCATTCGCCAAACTCACGGTCTTCGAGCAAGGTAAAGTACTTGGCGAGAATTCGCATATAATCTACCTTTTCTTCTCAATTCGTCATCTTAATTAATTCTAATATCGCTAATTCTCTGATATCTCCTCCCAGACGAAGTGAAGTTCTCAGAGCTGTCGCAGGACATTCAGATCTCCTCCGGTAGTAGCGTCCTGTTACGCTGTGTGACATCCTCGGCGGTGGATCAGTGCCGTTGGTCGCTCACCCCGGTCAACTCCAATACCACTGTAGTGGTGAAGCAATTTCCGGCGGCCGGCAACGAGGCGCGAGACTGCAGTGTCCGTTTGAGCCATGCGCTCGCCGAACAGGAGGGACTTTGGACCTGCGGTGCCAGGATACACGGCCGGCAAAACTATACGGACGCGCCGCCCGCGAAGCTGAGCCTCCTCGAACCAGGTATCATCGAGTCCTAAAGACGGCCGCTTCTCCACCGCCGCGGTGAAGGGTGGATGCACCATTAATCGATCGTCGCGCGATCCCGACGCGCTCGGCTTGGGCTCGGTAAATCGCGTACTCGTTCATCACGATTGAGTACCGTAAATTAAAAAGGATCTTCAAAGTATTGAAAATCCGGAAAGCGTAGAAAATTTGAAAATACTATGCCAGAAATAAAATTGTATTCAGCACTCGTCTGCTTTTTTGTTTTAGATTGCTGATATTTAGTCGTGTCTTAGAAGTATCACTTGCTGACGCTTTTTTTTTTTTTTTGGACTCTGCATTGTTCAATTCTTTTCTGCAATAATTAGATCCTTTTTAATTTATAGCATTCAATTATTGTAATAAATGTTTTCGCATATTCGCGCGTCGTGTCAGTGTGTGAAGATTATAATACTCTTGAAGCATCATCGATCATCGAAAAAACTATATTAGATTTTAATTTAGTTAGAATTTTTTATTTTAACAGCATGTTTAATTCGTGATTTAAACGGATAATCAATGATACACCGCGTGAGTAAAGTTCATCAATTGTTTCATTAGAGAAGATTCTGTCATTGAACATATCGAGCGTAAGGTACATTGCATGGACTATAATAAATTTTTGCTTCGCGTGAGAAGCATCTCGCGTGCGATAGAAATACTTAAGGACCTTGTGTATACGAGCCGTCACGTATACAAGGATCTCTTATGTGCGATGATTTACGTGTAGAAGGACTTTGTTCCTTCGCATCAGTCAGGCATCTGTTTCATGAGATTCTAATTGACAGCCAACAAATAATGAGAACAATCATGATACATAATAATTCAACAACATATTGATATTGGAATCATACATCGGAGATTTTTCTCTTACTGATTCTTCATTTTTACGCCGCCACGCTTACGATCATCTTTTATGTCAAATATTTAATCATCATTTTGTGGGTCGAGTTTCATGAAATACGCCGAAATACTTTCGCCCATAGCCTGGCTAGAGTCGCTTCTGCATTCGATCGATTAAAACAATATACAATAAGTGTTACTGTATAATAAATCGTAGGACACACATGTATTATATATATTTTAGGATCCGTGGCCTGTGCATTATCGCGACGACTGTCGCAACCAACCGCGATCGCGAGTGCACCAAGACGAGCTGCACGTGAGCTTTGCACGCGTCGCTGCGTGTGCGTGTACATAAGTGTAGGCCATGGATCCTGACGCACGTCTTTGCAATCTGCGGTAGACGAAGCTTCACGGCACGAGCATCGATTGAACGGTTTTACATGCTGTAGTGGATTAATAGTCGGAAATTCTTGATGCCAAATCATTATTGAACGAAATTAGTAAGTTATTAACGAATGCCATCAGTATATATTTTCTGTTCCCAAGAATCTCGATCTCGCTGATTATTCGCAGAAAAATACATATATCATATAAATAATTGTTATATTCGATATTACTAATAGATGGCATAAAATTTTGCAAGAATGGAGTTCTCTGAAGGATTTAATTTTACTGAATAAATTGCTTTTGCAATTTTTTCGTTTATTCTTTTTATATAAGAACAGCGCATGTAATATCTCCCGCTAATAAGGAAGATCAATATCAATGTATGCAAAATTGTTTCACGACATTGATTACTCAGCTCTCATTATGACACATGGCTATCCAGCTGTCCAATCGAAAGACAAACTGTGCATAACTCATCATCCCACATCTGTATATGTGTATTCCGAGTATCCGAGGATCCACGCTCGGTATCGGCGGAAAAGGCGGAAAGCAATCGGCCAGGATTTGCAGCGAAAGTGAAAGTATATACCGATCGATCGCGGATCCTCGCGAACGCCCCGAAGACTTTCGTGGATGGGAGGTGATGGATCTGCATGCCGATGAAGCTTCATGCCATTAGATTAACGGTGGAAGCGCGAGTGCTTGTGAGCGAAGCTGTTGGACTGCCCATGGGCATCCCACGTGTGTACTAGAGAAAATATCGCGACCGCGATTTTATTATATCCGTACGAAAATGATCTTACACTGCACGATCGTCACATTTCATTGATTAAATTGTGTCACATAATTTAACGCGCGGCGCTCATTGAAGAATAGCCAAATCTTTTAAGATGTCTAGGATAATAACTTTCGTGTTCTGTTTCAGTATCAAGCAGTATTATATATCTTATTAAGATATAACACGATAATAAAATATTCACAGTAAGCGCAAAAATTCAGAACTATCAGTTTTAATACACAACACGCGTACACATATATAATAGACTTTTTATATATATTATCAAATATTTTCTACACACTTAACAAAATTATATTTATATTATTTAATTACGCGCATTTCTTAAATAGATACACTAAATCTCCATTGAACAGAACACGAGAGTAAGTGCATATTTCTATTTTTTTTTTTTTTTTTTTTTTTTAAAAAAAGTGTAAAGTGTAATCCAGATACATTTTCATGTCACTTACATGTAAAGATATTCGAATATACGTTTATGTCATCATTCTTTGCTTTACCACAATACGTAATATCCATTTTTAACTTAATTACATTGTCATCCATTTGCATTTACTAGCATTAAATCGTCCTAGCTTATCATTCAGTCTTGGCGCATCCGTTTCTCAGTCGCGATTCTCCGATAAACCGTGAGATTTATCGGTTTGTCGTGCGCCGCGTGGTAAACCACGACATTAACAATCTTGTCAGCTTTTCTTGTATCTCCACTAATTAAGGAGGCTTCACACGAGTCGCGATTTATTGTGATTTTCTCCTTAGTAATCCATACATCCACGTCATTATTATGCAATGCATATCGCCGCATTAACTTTCTCATTCCTTATTATGTATATTACTACGTGCTAAGTACATTTTATCTGAAAAATTAAGCAAATATTAATCCACAGTTTCGTATAAGATTAGAGCCTTTAATGTTACAGCACGATTTCTTCAATCTATAATTAAGAATAATAGTGGCACACATAATATAGAAAAATGAAAAATTTATTAAAATGAAGATTCCAAACAAAATTAAATATATTATTGCATTATTTAATATTAATATTTAATATTAATATAAAAAAAGGTTGAAATATAGTCTTTTAGCTATTAAAAGATAAGTTCAATGTTAAAGAATTATCGGATTTTTTTATTTTACACTTTCGTTGTCGATTGATACATTGAATTGCATTTTCCATTTAGCATTAGCAATGCCATCCATCCCTCCTATTTATATTCTCGACGAAACTGCGCATAAATAATTTCGCATTTAGATAATAGACTAATAATTGTTTATTGTGTGTGTTTGCATTATCCTACTTTATTCAAATTATTGTAGATAGTTTAGTAAAATTACAAGTGCTACAAATCTTTTTTTATAATATATGTATTTTAGATAAAAGCGAGAAAAATACGCCAAGAAATTGTCCAAATGAGTGTTAAATGACGATGTTATCTAACAAAGTTGCTCACAGGCACATTTAATGTTGCAAACTGCGTCTCTCGTCACACACATATCATGTTATTTATTGTAGAAAAATCATCTCCCCCTTAAGTTAACATCGCGTTTTTGTCCATTATGTTTATTGCTTAATTCATAGCCAATCTTGACATATGTCTGTTATATATACTCAATTATTACTTATGACTACTTTAATGCTAAGTAAACAATTTTTAATGTTAAGGTTTTCAGCGTCCAGAAAATTCATGTCCACAACGAGTAACGCTCGTTCAGCTCATTGGTCAATAATGCAAAAACGTTATCGTGTATCACTCCATCATTCGTATATTTTAAGAATAATTTAATTTTTTTAACTCTTAACTATTTAAATTTCTTCTTCTTAATGTCTGAACATTACAGAAAATTTTTAATAAATTTAATTTAGAGTCCATAATCAAATTTTAGAACATTTTATTACTAATTTTAATGCAATAGTATAAAGACGTTAAAGTATCATATCTTATATCAGTATTGTTTTCTCTGAAGAAAAAGATGACATATATATAGACCAAACTAGAACGACGATTTACTTGCAAAGTGTATGAATCTTCATGTGCCATTAAGTATCGTTAAGTCGCGCTAAATATTCGCGCATTCTCGAGCGAGTTTTTGAGTCTCTGAGTTGCTGTAAACTTTTTTTTGTTTTGTCTATAAAAAAAATAAAAAAAAGAAATAAATGATAGTGCGAAAACGTTATGATAATCTTTTCACTTCCATCATCTCGGTGTTACTAATTGCATTAGAGTTGGAAAGCTCTCCTTATCCGAGTCGTAAATTGTAAAAATTAATCAATGAATTTCCGGAAAAATATTATAAACACTAATTTTCAAGGAAACTACAGAATTTTATGAAAAAATTCACATAATTATTATATTTCATAAAATTGTTGTAATAAATGTATTAATAATAAATGACATTTTAATGCATAAATTACTATCCTCATAATAATTTTACATTTTAATATAAAAATCATTACTTAAAATTTATGTTATTTTATTTTTATTTCATAGTTTACGTTTTTTATTTCATAGTATACTTACAATGTGTATGTATACATATATTTGTCTTTTTTTTAATATCTGAGTACATCTGACAAATTTGACGCTTATAATATTTCTTCTGGAATTTCAATTTCATTAATGTACGCAAGATGAGCACGCTCTATGTAATACCGTTTAAGCACTTGTCAAACCACGAAAATCATCGATGCACAAACGAATGGTGAATGGTGGTCGTCGAATAATCTATACCGAAGATGTAGCGGCTTTTGGTGAGTGGGACGAAAATTTCAAAAAAAAGCTTCTCCGATGGCCTCAAGAAATATTCACATTAAAATGTAATTTGTAGCTAATGTATAAAAATTAATGCAAAGAAATTGCAATCGTATAAGTGTCTTATATTTACACATTTCCTCTCATTAAATCTTTATTAGCAATCAAAATCCGTAGAAATAATATTTTATCGAAACCGTGGATTCTCCAGTAAATTCTTGAGGCTATAAGGATTAAAATAAAGGGTTTAATTCACGAAATATCAATCACTTTTAGAACCTGTCACTATCGCAGTTTGGGCCACGCCTCATCAGATGGTTACTCTTGCATGTAGGATCGGAGCTGTGTCATCGGAGGCCAAATGCCACTGGATCCACGTTCCAAATATTCACATACATCAGAACTCTAGCAAGCTTGCAAAGAAAACGAGGTAATATATATATATATATATCTCATCGTATATATTATTCTTCTATCATGTATATCCATCTAATATATCTTCATATTTTTATAACAATGCAGTCATAACATGCAAATGGATTATACCACGGGTATCTGCAAGCTAATCTTCAAACCGGATCATACCGATCTAGGAAAGTGGACTTGCAGATTTACTCTAACGAATGAAAACACCGACATCGAGATAGGAAGCGCGACACTCGTTCTGCTCAACACCTTAGCAGGTTTGCTAACATTTTAATAAAAGACACACATTCTTCTTCTATCTTTATATCTTTCTTGTGATACGAAGGATAAAATTATTCATGTGTCTTACAGATGAGAAACTAGGATGGATCGTGGGTGCTCTAACGGCCATGATTTTATTCCTGATGATAATAGTCGTAGTGTTAGTGGTGTGCAAGGCGCGAATCTTCGTCCGCAAGACATCCGAAGTTCTGGAAACCTTACCTTCCAACAAAAGCAAACAAAGCGCGAGATTCCATAACGAAAATTATGCCGAAGATCAGGGAAAGATAAATCTTCAACTCGCCGGGAACAGTAGCCGTACATCGAGCATCAAAAGCATCTTACCTAATAGAAGTCCGCGCGTACAGAATCGCACGGACAAAATTCATGCAATGCCGTCCAAAGTATTTGAAAACGTTGGAATGTAACATGATTATTTTTTTCGTCAATGTAAAAAAATTTTCCTAAATATTTTTTTATTTCAGAAGTTAAAACTGTATTACTGTAGATAAAAAGATATATATATTTTTTATTATAATAGAGGTATAAAAAAATGGAAAAATATTTGTTTTTCATATGTAAAATAGCGAGGGATTAGAAAAGTCAAATAGTATTTTTTCCATATAAAAATTACGAACAAACATTGTTTTATATATATAAATTTTTTAATTGTTTGATAAATCTGTATAGATATAATTTTTTAATTATAGCATATAAGAAAATAAATACGTAAATACATATAAATAAATCTGTACATAAATTATGTAAAAATTGGAAAATATATTTTTGTATGATAAATCATTATTCGCTTATAATAAACATGCATAAGTTCAAATATTTACATTTTCGTTTCTAGAGCATCTAGCTGAGTTTGAATTTTCTCTAAATTATAATAAAGATCTGTCAACTGTTTTTTGTCAAATTCCACTGTTAGTGTAGATGTCTTATCACCAGTTAGACCAAGTTGAAGTAAAGCTACAGGTCGTGCATCTTTGGAAATTGCAGAGGACGATGACTGAACATTTAGACACCAATTGATATCTTTTACCTTGTCAAACAATATAAAAGTATAATTAAGTCCTTTGCTTAATTCGCTTAATAATGATCAATCTATATTAATTGCCATTAATTAAAGTTTCCTTCTATCTATGTTCATGTTCAAATACCTGGGTAGGAAATATAGATTTTTGCCTAAGATTTTCTACAATGCCTTTGCCATAAGTCATCCATGCATTTGTAAAGATTGATATTTTCTCTTCATCTATCTTAAAATTGTCCTTCATGACTGTTTCCATGAGAGATGGTTTGACAACATTACATGCAGCTTGCGTGTAAATTGATGTAATAGTATCTAACAGGAGAATTAACTCATCTTTTGTTAGATCTAAAGAAACCAGCAATTTTTCTTCCTCCTCCTCATTGAATACCTTTGTATCAATGCTAGATTGCAAGCTCTGGCATATATGGTTGACAAGAAGACGGAATTTGCTATTATTATCCAGTCGAGCTACTATTGTTAAACCTTGCTCTAATCTATAATAAATGATACAAGTGAAAATTGCATTTGTGTTTTTCTGTTAAATGATAAATTATGACTATCCTAATTAAGATGATAACAAAATACAGTCACATACGCAATTATTTATAGAATTCTGCATGTTGGTAATAAAGATGAAATGCTAGTATGTATACATACTTTGAAGTTACATTGATCCAAGCAGCCATTATAATTGGATAAATAAATCCTTATATATGATTTTTCTTTCATAATATCTTAATTTTTATCATAACTCTATCTCTCACGCTCGTAAAAGAATCTTGGAAACTAGTACTACACTGTGCATGTTATAACAATCATGAATGAAACCTCTGACATTTCTCAGTTGCTAAAAATGCTCCATGTTCTCGCTTCTCGCTCTCGCTTTTACCACGAATCATGCATGAACTAGATGTTCGTATCTCAATATGGATACACAAAAAAATAACTAACATATGTGTCGAAGGCTATAAAAAATGATATGATTTATATTTTGCAATAGAGAAATTAAAGTTAGAATACAATGATAATACAATGATGTCAAATTTTTACACATATATGTAATGCATGATGAGATCAACCTTGAGACGTTTGTGTTCCTAAACTCGACGAGAAATGTTAAAATCTTTTTGTCCACGATTATGTGTATATCTGTCCAATTAAAACTAAATAGACTTTGATATTTACATAAATATTTTTTTGCATATTATATATATAGAAACTGCTTGTTTGAAGTTTCACACATGCACACGTGCAAATCTTTATATACATATATATTATGCATTCGTATTCGAAATAACACATCTTTATATCCTATTATCATTGTTCTGTTATCTATGTGATAAGGATTCTATTTTGATAGTTACACAGTTACGCAGTCGCTCTCATCTCTTGCATTCATTTTACAAGCGAAAATGTCATCAGAAGCTTATGATGTCAACTATGACAAAGTAATAGCTTATATATGTGTATTAAGTAATATAATTTTTATGACTGTTATCTATGTGATAAGAATTCTATTTTGATATATATAGTTACACAGTTACGCAGTCGCTCTCATCTCTTGCATTCATTTTACAAGCGAAAATGTCATCAGAAGCTTATGATGTCAACTATGACAAAGTAATAGCTTATATATGTGTATTAAGTAATATAATTTTTATGAAATCTAAAAATTTGATAATTTATGAATTTATCGAATTATTCTAAATCTATTTTTTTTTTTTTTTTACACAGGAACATCCAAGAAATCTTATTCCAGAACTGTGTAGACAATTCTATCATCTTGGATGGGTGACTGGTACAGGAGGCGGTATCTCCATCAAACATGAGTTAGTATATTTGCAATAATATATATATTTCAAAAAGAATTTATTGTTATTTTTATGAGAAAATGTTAGCGGAAATATAAAAATGTTTGTTAAAATTTTTGTTACAGAGATATGATCTATATCGCTCCTTCTGGTGTACAAAAAGAGCGAATGTTGCCCAATGATATGTTTGTGCAAGATATCAATGGAACAGATTTGGAGTTGCCACCACCAGAAAAGAAATTGAAAAAGTCACAATGTACTCCACTATTTTTATGTGCTTATTTAAGGAGGAATGCAGGTGCTGTTATTCATACACATTCTAAATTTGCTCTAATGGCAACATTATTATGGCCTGGAAAGGAAGTCAGACTCACTCATCTTGAGATGATAAAAGGTATTCAAATTATTTTAAAAAAACACTTTACATTTGAAAATGAGAGGAATTCGAAGATGATTTCAAATAGTTTAATTAACAGGTATATGGAATCAGAAAGAAGGTAGAACATATCGTTATGATGAAGAATTAGTAATACCGATCATAGAAAATACTCCTTTTGAGAGAGATTTAAGAGATGATTTAGATGACATTATCGTTCATTATCCTGAAACTTGTGCAGTATTGGTACGCAGGCATGGGATTTATGTGTGGGGTGATTCTTGGCAGCAGGCAAAAACTATGTAAGTTACTTTATTCGTATATTACCAAATGTTTTCTTGTAGTAAAATAAAAT